>NC_045981.1:11384899-11643367 GCF_010909765.2 Amblyraja radiata | reverse complement strand
TATAAAATCATCAAATAAAAACCAGCCTTTGATATTTCACTTTGATATCGCATCTACTGTAAGTTTGGGTTTTAAGTGTCCAATTGTGATATATTTTTAGATTTTAAAACTTGCATTTACACCAGCAATATGTCTTTATATTTTTTCTTTTATTTTCTTAACAATTACTTAATATTTTGTGAAAGTACTTATTTCATAAAGAAACATTCGTTATTATGGATCCTGAAGGAATATTTGTGGTAACTGACATATTGTGTGCAAATAGGTTTGCAATCTGAATCAACAATAAATATTAATCCACTGTTTCAAATAATGTAATAAATTTAAATATTAAATACATTATCACTGTTTCTAGAACTGAAATAATCACGTCTGAAAATAGCGGGGGGATATTATAAGGTTGAAAATAAGGGTTCTCTGCTTGTTATCTGCATTGCTAATGTTGCAGATAATTTTACCATTACTATAAAGCCAGAAAATGCTGCAACCTTTGTCAGATCAGAATACATCCATGGAAAGAAAAACAGTTGATATTTCAGATCATATGCCCTTAAAGAGAACTAGAAAGTGAGATTAAGTAATAGAGGCTGGATCTTCAACCTTAAACTCTGCTTCTGTCAGTATGTTCTTTGGAACCTATCACTTTGGCCAACTATATGTCCATTTGTCCAAAGTCTGCTCATGTGGGTTGATGCCAAAATGTATGTGTTGACACTTTTGTGAACCACTTGAGTTGTTCTACTACATTAAAAAATACTAGGGAGTTTTGCAATGTTCCTAGAATAGTACGAGATCATCTCAGCAAGTACTTAAGCATTTTTTTGAAAACCACTGAATTAGTTGAACAGAACTGACTTTTCAGTCTGAGGAAGGGTCTCGACTCGAAATGTCACCTATCCATGTTCTGCAGAGCTGCTGCCTGACCTGCTGAGTTACCCCAGCACTTTGTCTTTTTGTGACCTACTCTAATGGCTTAGTTTCTCTAAGTTCTCCTTAACTATTCTTTGTTATGGATTCCGATAACTTAACCACAACTGAGAATGCAAACCCTTGTAATATTGTGCATATAACTCTAAATATATTTTTAATTTCTATTAGCGAAAAATGCAGGAACAGGGCTATTGCTTAGAAAGAAATGAAATTATCATGAGTTTTGCTGTTGGAAACAAACAGGCAAAATTTGTGTCATTTGCAAAAATTCATGAAATAGATAATGATTTATGTTTTTTGCATTGACAGTCAAATATTTTGATTTCCCAGGTTTAATTAATGTGTTTATGAGAAGAAAAGAAATGCAAATGGCCTTGATTTACTTTCGACAATAATTTTCACATAGTATATAGTTTTTTTTGTTGAATAATAGTTTTACTTAATAACAGAAATATTTTTCTTTCAGGTACAGAAAGGATTATGTGAATTTCTTTTCAAACTATTTATCCTACAATATTTAATGGGCACCGATGAAAAGATGTGGAAGTGCAGTCAAAGACATTTGTACGTTGTGGAAATGCTTAAGGGATCTGGATTTCTTCCCAGGATGCGAGCAAGACATGTACGTAATGTAATGCATTGGTGGGAAGAAGCAGGCAGGAATTATTTTCAAAAATATATTTAAAAGATTGAATTCTATTTGTGCAATTAAAAGAAATCAATTTTCATCAGGTATCTTTTTATCTATATTACTAAAATTCTGATCTTGACCACTTCCTGTTGTTCTGTATATTGATTTTAGAAAAGACGCTGCCACTTACGGCTGTGATTTTTGGTCATCTTACTCCGATTCCCCCTCCGCTGCGCAGGACAAGAGGATTTTTCCCATTGATTAATAATAAAAGAGTTATTAGTGTTTAAAACATGTTGAGATTCTCTCTCCTGAAGGCCATGCCCCTTCCAGAGGGACTATAAAACCTGGAAGTGTTGAGTGCCTCAGTCGCTTGCTCCCCCATCTCAGCAAGATGGGGGAGCGAGAGGGTCACGTCTCTCAACCTGAGCTGTGAATGACGCTGAACACATGTCTTAAGAGGTTGGACAGGCTAGATGCAGGAAGATTGTTCCCGATGTTGAGGAAGTCCAGAACACGGGGTCACAGTTTAAGAATAAGGGGGAAATCTTTTAGGATGGAGATGAGAAAAACATTTTTCACACAGAGAGTGGTGAATCTCTGGAATTCTCTGCCACAGAATGTAGTTGAGGCCAGTTCATTGGCTATATTTAAGAGTTAGATGTAGCCCTTGTGGCTAAAGAGATCAGGGGGTATGGAGAGCAGGCAGGTACAGGATACTGAGTTGGATGATCAATCATGATCATATTGAATGGCGGTGCAGGCTCAAAGGGCCGAATGGCCTAATCCTGCACCTAATTTCTATGTTTCTACTAAACTGAGTGGTTTTACTGACCTGTCAGCGCCCTTAATGTGGTTTGAAAATATAATTTGGAAATGCTAAAGCTATATTGCCTTTGGTTTGGAAATGCTAAAGCTGTGTTGCCTTTGGTTTGGAAATGCTAAATCTGTGTTGCCTTTGGTTTGGAAAGGCTAAAGCTGTGTTGCCTTTGGTTTGGAAATGCTAAAGCTGTGTTGCCTTTAGTTTGAAAATGCTAAAACTGTGCCTAATTAAAGTTGCCTTGCCTAATTAAAGTTGCCTTGCCTAATTAAAGTTGCCTTGCCTAATTAAAGTTGCCGCCTAATTAAAGTTGCCTTGCCTAATTAAAGTTGCCTTGCCTAATTAAAGTTGCCTTGCCTAATTAAAGTTGCCGCCTAATTAAAGTTGCCTTGCCTAATTAAAGTTGCCTTGCCTAATTAAAGTTGTCTTGCCTAATTAAAGTTGCCTTGCCTTCTATATAATTAAAAGTCTAATCTTGACCACTTCCTGTTTGTGCTTTACATTGATGTTAGAAAAAACGCTACCACGTACGGCTGTGATTTTTGGCCATCTTACTCAGAGTCCCCCTCCGCTCATCAGGTGCTGAGGATTTTTCCCATTGATGAAAAATAAAAGAGTTATTAGTGTTTAAAAAATGTTGAGATTCTCTCTCCTGTCAATCACGCCATGAAGGCCACGCCCCTTCTGGTGGGAGGGGGGCAGGGACTATAAAACCCAGAAGTGTGGGGGGGGTGGCTCAGTCTCTGCAAGATGGAGGGGGGAGAGGTCACGACTCGCTGTCTTTAGTGGCCTTGCACACTGCTTGAAATGGTATGAAACTGCACGAATTTGGTGGCCTTGCACCCTGCTTGAAGTGGTAAGAAACCACGTGAATTTGGTGGCCTAGCACCCAGCTTGAAATGGAATTTCAAAGAATAGCCATGAGTCAACTGCCAGCCCACTAGCCGTGAGTGAGTGAGCTGCCAGCACAACAGGCTTGAGTGATTGAGCCGCCAGCCCAAGAATCCATTCGGCCCACAATGTCTATAATAGCCCTTTGGAAACCAGTCCCTTCAGCTCACAACACCCATACTAGCGTTCCAGAAAGCGCTATTGGAATTGGTGGAGAGGTGGAATATTGCATTGGGGGACCAGTCCTCCCATGTGATGCTGGGACCCAACGGATCCCACTTAGTCTAGTAAAGTAGAGACAATTTTGCCAGAAGCTAAAAAAAAATTAGCAGATGAGAGACAGGAGAGTATCTATCGTTTCCAATTAGAAACTGTTTTAATTCAATTATACTTTTTATTTCAGAGTGCACAGGTGGCAAGTTACAATTTTCTAGATGTCTTCCCAAAAGTGTACTGTAGACCACCAAAAGAAGTACTTGAAGAAGAAGTACGAAAGTCCGAAACTCAGTCGTGGAATGGGAATGATATTGATCCTCTCATGGATGAGAAAGAATTTCGAAGTGAATCATTTCAAAGACCTTATCAGTATCTCAGAAAATTTAAAAACAGACAGACCTTGGATACCTTTATTTACCAAGGAACTGTTGAAGGCAACCATGTTGAATGCTTACAGTTGTTTCTAATCTATTCTGGGGTAATGGATCCTTCCTGGTCTGAGTTACGGAATTTTGCCTGGTTTCTTAACCTGCAGTTGAAGGACTGTGAAACGTCTGTGTTTTGTAACTTTGATTTCATCCAAGATACTCTACAAGGCTTTAAAGATTTTGTTGTCAACTTCATGATTTTGATGGCAAAAGATTTTGCCACACCATCCCTTAACATCTCAGACCAGAGCCCAGGAATTCCAGTTTCAAACTTAAATGGTGCTTCAGAAGAAGACATTGCACCATTTCTTTTGAGAAAAAAGTGGGAATCCGAGCCACATCCTTACATTTTCTTTAATGATGATCACATATCTATGACTTTCATTGGTTTTCATCTCCAACAAAATGGGCAAGGTGGCATTGATGCTGTTGACCCATCAAATGGCAATATTATTAAACCAAATGTAATGACCCGTCAGCTATATCAAGGTTTGCTGCTACAAAAAGTCCCGTTCAACATTAATTTTGATGAGCTTCCACGGAGTGAAAAGATTGAGAGGCTTTGCATGGTACTGGGCATTGAGTGGCCAATCGATCCCGATGAAACCTACGAGTTGACCACAGACAATATTTTAAAAATTCTTGCCATTCACATGAGATTCAGGTGTGACATTCCTGTGATCATTATGGGAGAGACTGGGTGTGGTAAAACAAGGCTGATCAAATTCTTGTGTGAGTTACGGAAAATTGGTGCTGACACAGAGAACATGAAGCTAGTGAAAGTGCATGGTGGAACAACTGCAGATGTAATCTACGCAAAAATTAAAGAAGCAGAAGCCCTTGCAATATACAATAAGCAGGAGTTTAATTTAGACACCATCCTCTTTTTTGATGAAGCCAATACAAGTGAAGCTGTTAGCTGCATTAAGGAAGTTGTTTGTGACCATATGATTGAAGGCGTTCCTTTAAGTCCCAATACAGGCTTGCAGATAATTGCAGCATGCAATCCTTACAGAAAACACACAGATGAAATGGTAAAGCGTTTGGAGTCAGCTGGGTTAGGCTACCGTGTCCGAGCAGATGAAACTGAAGATAAATTGGGATGCATTCCTTTGAGGCAACTTGTCTATCGTGTGCAAGCTTTGCCTCCTAGTATGATACCATTAGTGTGGGATTTCGGGCAACTTGATGATCTCACTGAGAAGATGTACATCCAGCAAATTGTCCAAAGGTTGACTCAGTCCATTTCAGTTTCCTCTCTCAATATTAAATGCATGGTGGATACTTTGTCAGCTTCACAAAATTTCATGAGATGTCAGCAAGACGAGTGCAGTTTTGTAAGTCTTCGAGATGTGGAGAGATGTATGAAAGTGTTTGTTTGGTTTTACAACAATCGCAACATGCTATTGGACAATTTGGAACAATTTCTACAAGATGTTGGCAATAAGGAGGTATCCATTCCATCAAGTGATGACAACTGGCCTTTTGTGTTGGCACTTGGAGTTTGTTATCATGCATGTTTGGAAAAGAAGGATGTTTATCGTAGGGCTATCTGCCATCATCTGCCTTCACCATATGATGATCCTTCCAAATTTTCACAGCAACTTGAGCTCTTCCAAGATCTTTTACTAAGTGGTGCACCCCTGCGAGAAACAATTGCCAGGAACTCTGCATTAAAGGAGAACGTTTTCATGATGGTCATTTGCATTGAACTTAAAATCCCTCTTTTCTTGGTTGGAAAGCCTGGCAGCTCCAAATCTCTTGCAAAAACAATTGTAGCAGATGCTATGCAGGGCAAATCAGCACATTCTGAATTATATAAAAAACTAAAGCAGATCCATTTAGTGTCTTTCCAGTGTAGTCCTCATTCCACCTCTGAAGGAATAATTAATACATTTAAGCAGTGTGCACGCTTCCAAGAAGGGAAGAACCTAGATGAATATGTTTCTGTTGTGGTCTTGGATGAAATTGGTCTTGCAGAAGATTCACCAAAAATGCCACTAAAAGCTCTTCATCCACTCTTAGAAGATGGATGCATTGACGATGACCCTGTTAAACATAAAAAAGTAGGTTTCATTGGAATATCCAACTGGGCTCTAGATCCTGCTAAAATGAACAGAGGGATTTTTGTATCGCGAGGGGATCCTGACAAAGAAGAATTGATTGTAAGTGCCAAAGGAATCAGTTCTTCTGATCCTATGATACAAAAAAAAGTGAAAGGGTCATTTGTGAACTTTGCAAACGCTTATCTAAAAATTTGTAAACAACAAGCTAAAGAGTTTTTTGGACTACGTGACTATTATAGTTTAATAAAAATGGTCTTTTCACTATCGAAAACCTCCAAATCAGAACCAACCCCAGAGCAGTTAGCCAAGATTGTGCTGCGTAACTTTAGTGGAAGCGATGATGTTAATGTTATGGATGTTTTCAAGCCTGTACTTGGGAATATTTCTCATGACAGCATCAACACGTTGGATCTGATCAAATGCAACATATATGCTGCAGATTCTGATGATATGGAGTGTCGGTACCTTCTTATTCTTACCAAAAATTTTGCAGCTCTTCAAATTCTTCAGCAAATGTTTTTTGCCAATCAACATCAGCCTGAGATAATCTTTGGGTCTAGTTTTCCAAAAGATCAAGATTATACTCAGATTTGCAGAAACATCAACCGTGTTAAGATTTGCATGGAAACTGGGCAAATGGTAGTTCTGTTAAATCTGCAGAATCTTTATGAAAGTCTTTACGATGCATTGAATCAATATTACGTGTACCTTGGAGGACAGAAATATGTGGATTTAGGATTGGGGACTCACAGAGTCAAATGCAGAGTCCATCCAAAGTTCAGACTGATCGTTATAGAGGAGAAGGAAGTAGTCTACAGAGAGTTTCCAATTCCACTGATCAATAGACTTGAGAAGCATTATCTTGATATTAACACAGTCCTTGACAGAGAGCAAAGAAGTACTGCAAACTGCATGGAAAAGTGGGTGCAGAGGTTCACAGCAGCCAGATCCCAAAATGTTTCAACCCATGGCAGGGAACAGAAATATGGTCCATCGGATGTGTTTGTTGGCTATCACTCTGACACATGTGCAGCTGTTGTTTTAAAAATAACACAAAGCTTGAAGCAGACTCAAAGATCTTGGGAAGATGTTCTCAATGAAGCACAATGGGTGCTACTGAATTGTGCCACCCCAGATTCCGTGGTTCGTTTAACTAATTCTAAACTTCCTGCACACGAGGCTGATGTGGTTGTGCAGAAATACTTTGAAGAACAACATCACGATTCTCTTGCCGATTTCATCCATTCTCATATCAAATCTGGAGTTCAGACCTGCGCAGTTTTCACCGAGGTACTGTAATTTTTATGTCAAACATAATTTGCCATGTTATAACAGTGACATTACTTTTTAGATTACCAGATTAGTTTGCAACTCTAGCCATACTAAAAATCTACAGATTTACCTTCTGAAATCTACCGTCTCAATAACGTTTGAGAACGTTGTTTCTTCAGGCAAGCTTAAAAGTTAGAATACTTTTTGGTATTGGAATTTAATTTTTTTTCATCTCTTGGTAAACTGTATATAATTTAACCATACAAGATTCCTATTTCATGCATGTTTCACTTGGGTTATGTCCACAATTTGAAATAAAATTAAGAATGTTGAATTAGTTTACTAAGACCATTATCAATAATTCAAGAATGACTTATTCTTTGTTTTAGGTTACAACATATTCACGGCTTCTAACTGCTTCTGACATTGAATTCTTGCAAAGAGAAATAAGTGGCAGTGTTCAGAATATCTTCCTTTGCTCACTACAGCAGTTTGAAACGGAGCATTCATTTCTGAAGAAAATAAGGTTTGTTTAAAGTTAATGTCCAAATGAAATCAATAGTCATCAAATTAGTGATAGAAGCCAAAAGCAACAAGGATCTATTTTGCACCAGTATCACAATGTACATTTCGTTTTGCTAAATGTGTGGAGACATTTTGAATTTCTAAATTTAGTTGTATTTTTATTTATGTGATCTTTTATTTTGTTCAATGATAGAAAAGTGGCGTGAGAATGTCAACTTAAAAAAAAACCCAATAAAAATAGAAAATGCTGTCAGATAGCACTGAGCAGGTCAGATAGCACATCTTCTCTGTGCGTAAATGCTGCCTGCCTTGCGGAGTGTTTCCAGCAACTTTTGTTTTTATTTTAGATTTGCAGCATCTTTGGCTTTTTCAAATTCACATCAGGAATGCAAATGTATTTGGCTTCTCATGACGCAATGGAGTCCAATTCACAGTAACTTGGAATACCATGATTTATCCTTTCAGCTCAATTATGCCCTTCACTATAGTCCAGCTGCCTGTAATCCATTACTGATTGTTAAAATGTAAAGGTAATCGTTTTGATGTCAGAGGACACAGTGTGAAGCATAAAGAAATCAAAATCATATTTCATTCTTTTAAATACTGTACCTTATTATTAACAAATACAAATTATCACATAAAAATATATTCCCAAAAGTAGTTTGAAATAAATTGAAATGATAATGTAACACTACATCACCATAAAGACTGATATAGAGAAAGTTGTGATAATTGTTTTCTCTTTAATGCAGTTGGGAAGGATAACCAGATTAATAAGTATACTAATCAATATTTCCTCTAATAAAATCCACCTTAATCTTGTTTGCTTACTATTTAAATGTAAACAAATGTTGGTTAATTAAACATATTCAAATGTCTTGTTTCTAGGCACTGCATCTATTCTAGCCAGGGAAACACAATCTTGCTTATACAAACGGATTTTGAAAACAGTTTACAGAGTGCAAATTTGGTTGCTTCTGCCAAGTAAGTCCATGTCAGAGTTCTACTTTCACTTTAATTATTTTCTGATTTTCTTTGTTGAGAAAATTTAAAGCAAGGTAATGCTGGTCATGAGATCTTCTTTCTTCTAGCATGGTTACTGTTGCTGCAAAGATAGGTCAGAATGATTTATCATCTTTTCGACATACCTTGAAGCCTTTAAAGAATGAATGCTACAGTGAAAAGTGTATTTCCATTTTAATTAGGCAAAATCTTTGATTAGTGAGAGCATACAACTTGATAGGAGGATGTCAAAAAAGTTATAGGAAGTGGAAAAGATGAGTTTGAATTTGAGAATATGGAAGCATAAGACACAGTGTGCAATGATTAAAGTAAGGACTAGGAATATGTAAAAAAACATACTTGGAATAGAGTGCAAAGCCATTGGAATACTCTTGCAATAGAGTTCACAGAGATAAGAAGGAATGAAATGGTGAAGAAAATTGAACCACGGAAGAGAATTAAATGTGAATCTTTGACCGATCAGAAGCCAATTTTCATCGTTAAAGGATGAGTGGTAGATGAGAGACTTGGTGCCTTTAGATAGCTATTTTGGATAAACAGGAATTTATTACAGGTGGAAATTGCAAGGAAAGCCATTTGAACATTCCAATAGGATTCCAAAAGAATAGATGTAGATTCAACTGTCAATAAGGTTGATGGTAGTGAAGGTGCAGTGTATCTTGTCCAAGATGCCATTCTGCATCACCTATTATATAACACAGCCTAAACATTTATCCATCTAAACCATGTCAGAACTCTCTTAAAATTATTTTGTTGTAGAAATATATTTTTAAAAAGATTAAAGATTAAATTGCCTTGATTTACATTGAAATACATTATTGGTCTTTCCTGGTACTGAATGATAGAAACATCTATGATTGCAGTTATAACCATATAACCATATAACAATTACAGCACGGAAACAGGCCATCTCGGCCCTACAAGTCCGCGCCGAACAATTTTTTTCCCTTAGTCCCACCTGCCTGCACTCATACCATAACCCTCCATTCCCTTCTCATCCATATGCCTATCCAATTTATTCTTAAATAATACCAACGAACCTGCCGCCACCACTTCCACTGGAAGCTCATTCCACACCGCTACCACTCTCTGAGTAAAGAAGTTCCCCCTCATGTTACCCCTAAACTTCTGTCCCTTAATTCTGAAGTCATGTCCTCTTGTTTGAACCTTCCCTATTCTCAAAGGGAAAAGCTTGATCACATCAACTCTGTCTATCCCTCTCATCATTTTAAAGACCTCTATCAAGTCCCCCCTTAACCTTCTGCGCTCCAGAGAATAAAGACCTAACTTATTCAACCTATCTCTGTAACTTAGTTGTTGAAACCCAGGCAACATTCTAGTAAATCTCCTCTGTACTCTGTAATGAATATATTTTAATTGCAGTAACCATATATTGGATAGCTGTCACCAACTATTATTATTTTAATGTGATTATTATTTCCATCATTAATTCATGTTGTATGCTGGGGTTTTTTCAATAAAAATAAATTTAAGCAAGATTGTATAATTTTACATGGTAGTAAACTTTTTCCACCCCAAACCTTTTAAAATAATTTGTTTTTGTCGTCATTATCTTTCTAGGCACTGATACTTAGGAAATTAATATTTGATTTTGTGTATTTTATTATACATGTTCATAGTAGCAGCAGTTTGCATTAACATTTGTAAAGGTATTATGCTTTGAATTTCGTGAGTGACTGAAATGATAGATGTTAAAAGTAGAAAATAATCCACAGAGAATCATAGTCTTAAATGTTTGGGTTAGTTTATACATATTCTAATACAATTTGTATTCTTTGTGCAGGTATTCCACTTTAAATGAAATCAACAAAAGCAAAAGTGACAATCGAACAGTCTACATTTATTTTCTCACTAAATTGCCAAGAATAGAAGGTGGATCAGCATACATAGGATTCCATGGAGGTATGAGTGATACTACACAGCTGAGCAGTTTGCTTTTTTTGTACCTTAAGTTAAAAAAATTTAAAACAGCTACTCCTGAGTTTAAAGTGGTCTTATGTGAAACAATACATAGTTCAATAGTAACTGCCAGCATGAGTAAATTATTTAATTTATTTTATTTAAACAAGATTTGAAATATAACATATCTTGCAAACTGTTCATCAACTTACTGTGAATCCTGCCGTATTCTGCCTGAGAATGTATCGCTGGCATCTTCAGTTGAAAGAAATGTGTCTTTTATAAATTAATCCACAAGTATTCATGGAAGAATTCTATGTAATCAACCAATAATGTTCACACTGTGTACATTTACTTGATGTCCCAGTCACCTCTTGTTTGTAGTCTTTCTTGGCCAAGCCCTCTCCATTCATTCAATTCGTTATTGGATTCAGACCACACTTTTCCAGGTCTCAGAGCTTTCAGAAAATCATAAAACTTATCAGTGTGATTTGCTTAGAGATGGTTCTCATCCATTTATAGAACTCTCTTAACTATGGTCATTGGTGAATTGATATTTTTGCTGTGATGATGTCTCAAAAAACAAGTATAGAAACAGTGATGCATCATTTCGTCACCCAGAGAGTTGTGAATATGTGGAATTCTCTGCCACAGCAAGCAGTAGAGGCTAATTTACTGGATGAATTTAAAAGAGAGTTAGATAAAGCTCTAGGGGCTAGCGGAATCAAGGGATATGGGGAGGAGGCAGGCACTGATTGTGGATGACCAGCCATGATCACAATGAATGGCGGCTGGCTCAGAAAGCCAAATGGCCTCCATTGCACCTATTTTCAATGTTTCTATGATATATGACACAACTTAATTTGTCCTCTTTTAACCCTTCCACCCCATATACCTTAATCCCTTTTACACATAAAGATCTATCATTAATTTGTTGTTGTGGATATATCAAACTCTGTTTTTCCGTTTGTTAACTTTATATCTGAGAGAGATGGTTCTAAATTTTGCACATCCTGTACTTTTGGTATATTGCAGTGTAAATTATTCTGTTTATTTGATTGACATTCCAGATTTCCAAACCTTTTTTTGTTTGAAAAAAGTTTTGCTTCTTACCTTCCAGATAGTTCTTGTATCAATGTATTTATATTTGTGCTGCTTTTAATGAATTCTTTGTCAAGGAATATTTAAATATCACACATGGACAAATGATCACATGTGATAATGTTGGGACAACAGTGATCTTTTTTTTCAGATCAGCAAGTTTATTGAAAAGTTGTTAATTTCCATTCACAACGACTGAATATGGATAATGTTAGTAAAGACATCTAATTTGTTGAAATATCAGAGCAGCCACTTGAACAATATAAATAATAGTAAATTATTTGGGGTTTGCATGCCTTCTGTGTTAAACATATGTGATGAATAATCAATAGAATCCTTGAACCATTCAGCAGCATATGTGGAAGAAAAGTGGACTTATGATTTAGATTGAACAACCTTTTGTTTTACTGGCTTTATGATTCATGGCTTGCTACCAGACTCAATGTTGTCTGTTCTGTTAGTGCCGGTCATTAAGGACAAAGCTGGTAAAGTAGGCAGCCTAAATAATTACAAGCCCATAGCTTTAGCCAGCATATTGTCAAAAGTTTTAGAAAGAGTTCTGCTGGATAGAATAAATTAGTTGTTAACTCCACAGATAACCAGTTTGGCTTTAAAGCTAAACATGGCACTGACTTATGCATATATGCCCTAAAGGAGATTGTAAACAAATATAGAGGCAAAAACTCTTCAATCCTTATGTGCTTTATTGATGCTTCCAAAGCCTTTGACCATGTTAATCACAGAAAGCTGTTTGGTAAAGTGAGTCAAAGAGGGGTGCCTAAATACATTGTGAGAATTCTGGCCTACTGGTATGCCCACCAGACTATGCAAATAAAATGGGGCAATAGGGTCTCAGCCCCATTTGGGGTTAGCAATGGTGTTAGACAAGGGGGAATTTTGTCCCCAGTCCTTTTTAATCTATATATTGATGATCTGTCCAAACAATTGAAAGCCTGCAATACTGGGTGCGTGATTGGTAATATTTTAGTGAACCATATTATGTATGCAGATGATCTTGTGATCTTTAGTCCATCTAGTGCTGGTCTCCAGCAGCTCCTTACTATATGTTCTGTGTATGGTGTGGAACATGATATTAAATATAATGCTGGTAAGAGTGCTGTTATAATCTGTAGAACCAAAGAGGATAAATGTCTAAAATTTCCTGATTTTAAATTGTCTGACAATAATCTTAGTGTTTGTAATAAGGTAAAATATCTAGGGCATTTTATTACAGAACAAATGACAGATGATGAGGATATTTATATGCAACGACGCATGCTGTATGTACAGGCGAATATTCTCTTGCGTAAATTTGGTGCGTGTGCAGATGTGGTGAAGATGTCGCTATTTAGAGCATACTGCACACCACTCTACACTGCGCACCTGTGGTCGAACTATGGAAAGACATGTTTGCAGAGACGAAAGGTGGCACATAACGATGCCATGAGAACACTGCTAAGGAAACCTAGATGGTTTAGTGCCAGTATTATGTTTATGGCTGCAGGAATCAGTACTTTAGAAGCTATCCTAAGAAATCACATGTATAAATTCATTTGCAGGATAAATGACTCTAAAAATGTAATTCTTGTGGCCTTGTCAAACATAAGGGTTAGCACTACACGCTACGAATCCCAGCAGTGGACACACTGGTATCGTTGTCTCGTTGTAGGACATTGATCATTCTTTTAATCTGGATTTTTAACTGATGTATTGTGTTTTTTTTAAATATAATTTATAATGCTTTTATGTGATATACTAAGATTTTATATGTACTTTACGATATTTTTTTAATATGCAATGCATTTTTTTATGTAATGTTGCCCCTTGTCTGGACCTCGAGTCCATAATAAAGATTATTATTATTATTATTATTATTATTATTATTATTATTATTATAATAACCTGGCTAAACACTTCCAGCATTTTCTGTTTCAATTTCAGATTTACAATTTTATAATTCTTCAAAGTGTTTATATATTTTATGTTTCAAACCAAAGTAATTTATAGTGAATAAAGCTCCACCTTAATATATTCTGTCTATTTTTAGACCCATGGCAGTCAGTTCATATTGATGACCTTCGGAAATCGAAAGACATGTTTACAGATCTGACAGCTTTCAAAGGGATTACTATTAGCCAGCTTTTCGGCAGAGACCCAGGGGAGCCTGAACGTATGTGCTTAATATTTTTCTTTTTTTAGAATTTCGCTTGCTTCTATATGATCTCCATAAAATTTCAATTATCCTAATATGAATTGGGATATAGTTGGTGTAACATCAACAAGTGTTGAGAGGGCAGGAGTTGCTGTTTGTAGATGGTGCAGTTCTGGATTTGGCTTTTGGAAATAAATCATTGGAGAAAGTATTGATAGGGGAGTATTTTTGTGATGATCTGACAGCATCTGTTGCGTCCAAACTGTTAATGTTTTTGGTCAGAAATTCAAAAATTTAGAAAACAGACATGCTTTAAATTTTAAAAAAAATGCAAGAGTTGCAGAAAATCAAAAGCATATTTGTGCTAGATGGAGACCTAGGGAAAATAAATCACACAGATTGGTGATAGTTGAAGACACAGGTTGGTGACATACAGTAGATTGGTATTATCAATTCTATGTCATTCATTTTATTTTGGTTTCCATCTCATTAAGGGTGTTCCCTGAATTACATAACAGCTATTTTTTTTGGTGACAAGAAAATTATTGGAACTTTATAAACTTTAATTTCAAAAGGCACACATTAATCAAGGAAATTAATCATGTACTTGTAAAGGATATTCGTGTATGGATAAAATGTTTGCATGCAGTTCTGGGTGTCATGGTACAGGAATTATGAGATGATGATAAAGAAAGTGAAGAGAGTTATTAACATATGTCAATGAATTTTAGAATTTGTGTGTTATAGTTAGGCCAATATTTATTGTCCATTGTTTAAAGATTTTTGGGAAGATCATGGTGAGCGGTGTTCTTGGAACAGCTAGCCTTCTGAAGGTATGACATTGACCTGGCATCAATTAAAAGCAACAACTTCTGATTTGGACAGAATGATGATAACTTGGATATGAGCATCGGGGAAGTGGGTGCAAACATTTCTTGGTGATTCAGGATGTACGTTTGGGGATGTGTTGAAGACGTCCTGGCATGTTGCTGCAGTGTATGGCTAGTTGTCGAAGAAGTGGATGCTTAAAGTAGTGAATCAGCAGTTAATCAAATTAAGTAACAGCTTGATGATCTTGAATCAGACCACCATCAAATGAATTGCTGGCTGATGTTTCTCAAGCTGCATTCAACTAAGGAAGAATATGTTGTTACACTCCTGATTTGTATTTTGTTTTCAGAGGAAAGGCTTTGAGTATGTGTAAGAGGGAACAGCAGATGTTGGTTTACACCAAAGATAGACACAAAATGTTGGAGTAACTCAGCGGATCATTCATTATCTCTGGAGAAAAGGAATAGGTGACATTTCAGGTCAAGACCCTTCATCAGAAGTGGTCTCGACCCAAAACGTCATTTTCTCCAAAGGCTTTGAAGTTTGGTTGATAATTGTTCAATTGATGAGTGAACTGATGTCAATTCATTCAAATCGTCTTTATAAGAATGAAATGTGTGTATTTAACCAATATCTGTTTGTATTTCAGCCATGATTGTTGATCAGGAGGAAGAGATTCTTGTAAGTATTTTAATTATTTTGGTGATCGTTTTCTTGGAATCACTGCAGTATTGTACATTGTCAATGTCTCTGAAAATCCTGATGTTAAGCTTTTGATTTAGATATTTCTGAAGAATGATGTAAAACACAGTTTAGCAGGTTTGATTTGGCTTTTCAAAATCCCAGGAGAGAAGAAGAAACCTAAAATAGTACAGAAGGAAAACTAGATTGTTTAAGATTGGTAATGAACAATTTGAACATGTACTGCATGTAATAAGTTCTATATATATACCTTTTATATATGGTTTGCTAATTTATAAACATTGTTACAAAAATAGTTTTTTTTTTTAATAAGGATAAAACAAAGATACTGGATACAACTTCCCTCATAAGGAATTGTGTGCAGTCTGCTGTTAGCATGCTGAGAGATCTTCATCGGAGTTCAAGTCGCAGCACCACACGAGTTGAAATCCTGCTTTCTCTGTTAAGAGAAGATGTTGAATTCAAAGGTTTGTTGTTAATGTCTTTACATTAATCCGTTTTATGTCTAAAATGATAATTTAAATTTTAACAACATTGTCAAAATTTATAATAATGGCAAATAATCGGCACTAACATTGATTACAGGATAAGTTCATACACAGGCAATTAAATGTGGAAGTCTAAAATTTGCTGTCAGAAGTATTATGTTCTTATTTTAGTATATCTGATATTTTTGAAACAACTATCACCTAACCCATAATGGCCATTTGTCCAAATGAGCAATCTAGCAAAAAAAAAAGCAAAACATTAGATGATGACAGAAACATTAGGGATTGCAGTTGCTGGTATCTTGAGCAAAACAAGTGCTGGAGGAACTCAGTGGGCCAGGCAGCATCTGGAGGAAGAAGACAGACAATGTGCGGTGTTCAGTGTATGCAAATGAATACCTATATCAGTAATTAGTTTTGAATCTCAATTTTATTTTTTTGTTTAGCTTCATTCCTGGCATTGATGAAGCAAAGGTTGCACTCCCTTCTGGTGAAACGTGATGAGGAGTCTTTCAGTGCAACTGAGTGGATGCTACGGGAAGCCTCAAATGTTGAAGCCCTTCAGGAAGGTGGCACTTTCAGGTAAACTCAAGGACGCCCCCTGGTCTCAGAAGCCATACAACATTTTTTAAATATGAAATGAATTACTGAAAAAACATATGTAGAATATCATTCCAAAGCAAACAAAAATTGTGTGCTTGTTGGAGAGAGTATCTAAATACACCATTACCAACTTTAATTGCAGCAATGGAATGGAGGTTCATTTAATAATTCATTTAAATTAATGAATTCTTCATATTCAATGTGAATCTGAGGTTAAAAGTAGCTTGGCTAATTGGCACCATTGACCCATTCTTACGTACTAGTGTTTCCATTCAAACACAGCACCTCCCTGGGAGAAATGGATCAATAAATTTACCTCCACATTGCAGGTACTTTAAAAAAAACGTTTCCTGAAATTGCATCATTTAATGTGATGGTCTAGTACCATGTACAATATTATTCCTCATTCTTGCTTAATTTTCATTCCTCTTCATTTCTACTTACCAGCACATTAATTTATTTTGCTGTGCTTATGCAATTTTCATTGTAGAGGTATGTTCAGTTTGAAAGATGCCGGAATGTTTAGAGGATGCTCTTAGATGGAATTGTGTTACAAATGTCACAAAATCCAAGCAGATTGAATCAATTTACCAAATGCAATTTCTTGTTTCTTGATTTAATTTTCTATTTACACGCACAATTTTAATTTATTGTGCCAATTTGCATTGGTAGAATAATATTGCTGCCCATCCTTCTTCCATCGTGTACCCTCCTCACCAGCTACCACCAAATAATCTATAGTGTGTTCCTGAAGAGATTGGATTCATCCAACAACAACACTTGATATATCGCATATGTCTTATATTTAATACTCGTCAGGGTTATCTTGGCTTTGGGATTCATACTTTAAAAAAACGTTAATTTTTGCTTCACAGACACACACTTTGGAAGCGAATTCAAACAGTAGTAACACCTCTTCTGGCACAGATAATCTCTGTTATAGACCGAGACTGTAACTTAAATTTGTTACGTGATGATACTCCTTTATTTGTACGAAATCTATGGATGAACATTTTTAATGACGCAAATCTCTTGGAGCTTCCTTACAACAGAACTATCTTCAGGTTAGTATTTATATTGAAAGGAAAGTCAGTATTTCAAAAGGATCAGAATTGATTAAGATTTGTATTTTTCTGTTTCTATTTTATGAATATATGAATTAGGAGCAAGAATAGACTGCTCAACTCCTCAAGCTCAACCACCCCACCTATAACATATTGGAATCTTCCTGCCTTGTTTTTAAATATTCAAATTCTGCTTCTAATGCTCTCTGCTGGGGAAATAATTGTACTCATAGGCTTCTGAGAAAAAAATCACTTCATCTTTGTCATAAGTAGGCAACCTGTCATTTTATAAAATGAGAGGTTGACTATTTATGACAAAGATAAAGTGTATTTTTACCCCCATAATTGTGTAAATTAGTGTTTTTAGTGTATTCAATTGTTTAAGTTTTCTGATTGTAACGTACAGATCTTGATAATTTTCTAACAGTCGTAGACTAAAATCAGGCACGAGTTAATGAGTGGAATAGCTACAGTCACCTCACAGGACATGAATATCATCCAGCGCCAGTGAAAATTAGAATTGACATAAATCAAGAGACATGTTTGAGCTGCTGTATTACATTTTTTAATATAATCCAGAAAAATTGTATTTATTCTTTTGACAGTTTGGAATCTGAAATTGTTGTCCACAATTATATGAAGATGGACGTACTAAATATTGGCAATGAGCTTCCTTTCAGTTGGAGAATAAAGGAGTTTCTGGATGAGCTATGGATTCAAGCCCAATACATGGAAGGTATTAGCAATGGCCTACTCCTGCCGAATGTCCCACTCCTGCACCTATTTTCGATGTTTCTAAGATATTACTTGTTTTATTTCCAAAACCCATAAACAGGACAAGTTGAACCAAAGCTGAATGAAATATTTAACAAAACTGGATTTGGAAAGTACTTTTCAAATGTGAATGAAGAATGGAGACAGAACTTTTTCTTCAGGTACTTGGCTGATTTCCTGCTGATGACAATGAAAATCTCAACTGAAGTTGAATTTGAGGTAATTGCGAAAATGTGGTTAAGTGCCGCGTGCTTTTCATTGTATAAAGCAGAGTTCTGTAGAGGGGTCCTGACACAAAACGTCATCTATCCATGTTCTCCAAAGATGCTGAAAAAGTTACTTTTATAACAACTAAACAGGTTCGCTTCTTAATAAACAGACACCACACAAACTGTTTGGTAGACCAGTTCAAATCTTTACTTATTATCGGCCGATGGAAGGGAGCGAGAATTCCAGTCAAGTGACCAATGTAGACACTTAACTGTGCTCTCCACTTCCCTGAACAACAGAATTACATAGCATTATATAGTGTATGTTTGTCACCTTAGCACATTCCACAGACATTAGTCATGGTCAGAGGTACAGCAAAAGGCATCACATCAAAGGCATTTTGTCACATGGTACAAGATATATTAAAAACATTGGCCATTTGGTTTATGACATCTTACTTCAAAGAGATGACTAGCTGTTTCTCTCTTCCTCTCTGTCACCTCCTCCCTCATAAACATTGGCCATTTGGTTTACGGCATCTTACTTTTCAAATACATCAAAGAAATGTAGCATCTCTCGTCACCTCCTCCCTCATAAACATAGGACACTTGGTTTACGGCATCTTACTTCAAAGAGATGACTCAGCTCTTTCTCTCTTCCTCTCTGTCACCTCCTCACTTGGGAGACAATGTTATAGTATTTATTATCTCACACACCGCAACCTGAGGCAAGCCTAATTTGACACTAAATATAAGCTGTAAGGTAGCCCAGAAACCTATTTTAATATTTTCTTATTTTTGTAACTTTATTCAGCTTCATCAATGCTGCCTGACCCATGAGTTACTACAGCACGTTGTATATTTTTTTGTAAACCATCATCTGCAGTTCTTTGTTTCTACTTTGTTCACAGGAAGTTGTTCCCCCTCAAATTTCCCCTCATTATGAAAATCGTTATCAAGGTTTATTTTCAGCCCTGGATATGGCAGCAGTGAACTAATTCATGATGTGAGCCTGAGAAATGCTTGTACATAATTTGTTATTTACTAATTTGAGGTTTTGTTTTTCATAGTTCCTTCAAGGAGCACTGATCTCCTGCATAAATCAGCTGAAAATAGAACATAATATTGGAGACGAAATGTCTTTGCTTTGGGTGCACGTTGCATATCAACATTTCAAAAACCGTCTGCAGAACTTTTCAAGAATTATTGTAGTGAATCCTTCTGTTCTGACATTGCTACAGAAGATCAAAGATAAAATACAGAAGGCTGAAGACAAAGAGATGGTGAGAATATTGCTGAATATTTTGATTAATTTGCTAAATAATTTGGATATTTTTAGAGCTATTAAGAGAAAAAATTGCATTTAAATAGAACTGTATAATGTTATATAATATTGGGTGTCCTAAATCACAGATTTTTAAAAATCCTAATTTTCTATTCTATAACCAGCTGTTACATTTATCGTAGGCAAAATAAAATGATATTTTACATCAAGCACCATTCATTCTAGATGCACCATTCATTCTAGATGATATTTTAACAATTGACCACGTCAAAATAATGTATTAATGTACATTAATATGTATTGTAATTGTATTGTACTGGCATTTGATCAAGTCAAGTCAAGTCAACTTTATTTGTCACATACACATACAAGATGTGCAGTGAAATGAAAGTGGCAATGCCTGCGTATTGTGCAAAAACTATAGAACAGAATAGAATAGAATCAGTATTTACGTTAGAAAATATTTTTTTGCAAAAGACACAACACAACAGTAAATTAGTACAGTAAATTAGTCCCTGGTGAGATAGGAGTTTACAGTCCTGATGACCTGTTTTCACAGCATTACAGCAGAGGCGTTTGCCTGACCATAGCAGCTGGAATAGTCCGTTGCTGGGGTGGTAGGGATCCCCCATAATGTTGTTGGCTCTGGATCTGCACCTCCTGGTGTATAGGTCTTGCAGGGGGGCGTGTGTAGTTCCCATACTCTGCAACGCCTTCCTGTCCTGGGCAGAGTTGTTCCCAAACCGGTTTGTGATGTTGCTGGACAAGATGCTTTCTACAGCCCCAGAGTAGAAACACTGTAGGAGCCTCAGAGAGACTCTGAATTTCCTCAGCTGCCTGAGGGGGTAAAGGCGCTACCTTGCCTTACTCACCAGTGCGGCAGTGTGTGTTGTCCATGTCAGACCCTCTGTGATGTGGACTCCCAGGTATTTAAAGCAGCTCACCCTATCCACAGTAGTCCCATTTATCTCCAGTGGCGTGTACGTCCTTGGATGTTGTGCTCTTCTAAAGTCCACAATCAGCTCCTTCGTTTTTGTGACATTTGCCATATTTGCCATACAGTCATACCAAAAAAACAACAAGATTCACAACTACATAAATTGAATTGAATTGAATCCTTTATTTGTCATTCAGACCTTTCGGTCTGAACGAAATGCTGTTGCCTGCAGCCATACATGTAATAATAACAAAACACAATAAACACAAATTAACATCCACCACAGTGAGTTCACCAAACACCTCCTCACTGTGATGGAGGCAAAAGTCTTAGAGTTACTGTCTCTTCCCTCCTCTTCTCCCTCTGCGCCGAGGCGATACCCCACCGGGCGATGGTAAGTCAGTCCCGCGGCTCAACCGAGCTCCGCGAACGGGCCGGTTCAAGCTCCGCGGCCCGGGGGATGGTCGAAGATGCCCGCAGCTGTTGTGTCCTCCATTGGCCCGCGGCCGAGCCCCGGATCCAGGTCGCCGCCGCCAGAACGCCGCCTCAGCCGCCGTCTCCGCCCCGCACCGGGCCGTCCACAAGGCAGCGTCTCAGCCCCGCACCGGGCTGCTCACACGGGAGCACCTTCCAGTCGGTAGCCTTGCCGGCCGCACGGGAGTGTCTCAGCCCCGCGCCGTTCGCCCTCACCGGAGCGCCGAGTCGTGCCGCTACCCGGACGTCGCCACAGCTCGAAGACGGCCAGCCTCGCGTTGGTGAGTCCTGGCTGGCTCTACCTCCGGACCCTCGAGGTCGGTCGCAGGTTGGAGGCCGCCAGCTCCGCCATTAGGCCTCAGCGCAGACGGGGGAAGAGAAGGGGGATACGACAAAAAGTCGCATTCCCCCGAAGGGAGAGACAGAAAGCTCTGTTTCACCCACCCCCCACACACATAACACCACCTAATAACCAAAAAAATTACTAAACTAGACAAAAAAAACCAACATAAAAAGTAAAAACAGACAGACTGCAGGCGAGCCGCAGCTGTATCACAGCGCCGCCACTTCCGGAAAAATGTACATAAACATCCACCACAGCGCACTGTGATGGTAGGCAATAACGTATTATCTTCTTCCCTCCTATTATAAATAAGAATAATGCCATTTTATTGTTTTTGTCAAAAGATAGAATACAAATAGCTTCCCAGTTATGTTAGGAAACCAAGACTACAAAGAAAAGTAACTAAAGGAAATCAGTATTGGTAAAGAAATAGTATTTATGAAATTGCAGGAATTAAAAGCTGGCAAATCCACAGGATGGGAAAATCTACTTTCTAGAATACTAAAGGAGGTGGCCCTACGAATAGTAGAATGGTGGTCTAAAATTCTTTAGACACTGGAACAATTCCTCTGGTTTGGATTTGTATGATAGAACTGCAGATGCTGATTTAAATTGAATATAGACTCAAAATGCTGGAGTAACTCAGCGGGACAGGGAGCATCTCTGGAGAGAAGGAATGGGTGATGTTTCGAGTCAAGACTCTTCAACGGACTGAAGAATGGTCTCGACCTGAAACTCATTCCTTCTCCCCAGAGATGCTGCCTGTCCCGCAGAGTTACTCCAGCATTTTGTGTCTATCCTCGTGTTTGGAGGTTGACAAATACTATTTCAAATAGAAGCAAATGTATAAACAAAGAATTATGAAAGAGTAAGCCTGACATCATAGCCATATACGGATAGAGCTATGTATATGGCATGGAAACAGGTCTTTTGGCACAACTGTCCCATTTGCCTGTGCCAATATATATGTATCTGTCCAAGTTTATTTTTAATTTTGTAATTACATCCGCCTCTACCACGTCTTCTGACAGTTTGTGGAAAATGTTGTATCTCAGATAACTTTTAAATGTTTTCCCTCTACCATAAACATACATCTTTAGTTTTAGACTCCTGTACCATAGTGAAGAGACTGATTATTCACCTTGTCTATGTCCCTCATGATATGGTATTGCACTATAAGATCATCCCTCAGCTTCCATTGCTGCCAGGATATACGTTTGAGCCCATTCAGCCTCTGGTAGTTTTAAATAAAACTATTTATGTGGATGAAATTGATAAAGTGGCGGCGGTGGGAACGGCTGCGGCTCGCCTGCAGTCCGTTTGTCTTTTACTTTTTTGTGTTGTTTTTTTTAGTTTTGTCTAGTTACGTTTTTGTTTTTTAGGT
This sequence comes from Amblyraja radiata, assembly GCF_010909765.2. Taxonomy (NCBI): domain Eukaryota; kingdom Metazoa; phylum Chordata; class Chondrichthyes; order Rajiformes; family Rajidae; genus Amblyraja; species Amblyraja radiata. Next base: position 11,620,298 of record NC_045981.1, on the reverse strand, counting down.
TGTGTTTATGTGGGGGGGGGGGGGGTGAAACGGGGCTTGCTGTCTCTCCCTTCGGGGGAATACGACCTTTTTGTCGTATCCCCCTTCTCTGCCTCCGTCTACGCTGAGGCCTAATGGCGGAGCTGGCGACCTTGGGACTCTGGAGGCAGCTGACAGGACTTGCCTTGAGCTCGCTCCCGTGAGGGTGGCCCAGCCCGGGGCTGGAACTGCGCTCTCGTGAGAGCGGCCTGGCGAGGGGCTGAGAGACTCTCCCGTGAGGGGCTGTGGCCCGTTAGAGTGGCCCAGCCCAAGGGAGAACAGCACTCCCGTCGGAGTGGCCCAGCCCAAGGGAGAACGGCGCTCCCGTCGGAGTGGCCCAGCCCAAGGGAGAACGGCATTCCCGTCGGAGTGGCCCAGCCCAAGGGAGAACTGCACTCCCGTCGGAGTGACCCAGCCCAAGGGAGAACGGTACTCACGTGAGGGCGATCCGGCTCGGTGGGCTGGAACGGTGCTCCGGTGGCTGGGACGGCGTTCTGCGGCTATGACCCGAGTCCTGGGTTCAGCGCGGGCCAGCGGCTGCGTCCGCTGGACTGGAGGGCGGCAGCTTCGACCACCCCCGGGCCGCGGTGTATGAACCGGCCCGTTTGCGGGGTTCGGTGAGCCGCGGGACTGTTAGTACCATCGCCCGGTGGGGAATCGCCTCAGCGCAGAGGGTGAAGAGGAGGGAAGAGACAGTAACCCTAAGATTTTTGCCTCCACCACAGTGAGGAGGTGCTTGGAGGATACACTGTGGTGGATGTTAATTTGTGTTTCTTGTTGTTTATTATTGTATGATTGTATGTATGACTGCAGGCACGAAATTTTGTTCAGACCGTAAGGTCTGAATGACAATAAAGGTATTCAATTCAATTCAATTCAATTCAAGTATTCAAAAATATAATCGGGTTACTGGGTCCTGAGGGCTTAAGTTAGAACCCTAACTTAAACACTTCTAACTTAAACCTTCAGGACACAATAACCTGATTTTATATTTGATTTTTTAAAATCAGTTTCACCCACATTTTAAACAATTTAAATAAAACTACCAGTTGTTCCAGCATCTTAGAGTCATGGAATCACACAACACAGAAATTGGGCCCTTCAACACAACTTGTCCATGCCAACCATGCTGTCTACCTGACCTGCCCCATTTGCCTATGTTTGGCCCATATCTCTCTATACCTTTCCTATCCATGTACCTATCTAAATGTCTTTTAAATGTTGCAATTGTACCCACCCCTACAGCATTCTCTGGAAATTCATTCCATACCCACCAGCCTTTGTGTGCTAATGTAGCTCCTTAGATTCATTTTAAATATTGCCCTTCTCACTTTAAAGCTGTGACTTTTAGCTTTAGATCCCCTACCCTGGGGGGGGGGGGGGGACGGGGGGGGCTATTCACTTTACCAAGCCATTTTGTATCCAGAGACACGAGACTGCTTGGATAGCTCACCCTGGATCCCATGATCCCATGTGATTTAACTAGCCCATGTGGGACCTTGTTAAAGATCTTGCTATCATCCATGTAGATGATGTGTAATACTCTGCTCATCGATTTGATAGTTTGCCAGTGTAAGTAAACTGAAAGATTTTCTTTAAGCTTGCTGCCTGGATATTAGTGGTGCTTTTCGTAAAATGAGAATATCAGATTGGAAAAATATTGTGTAATATCCAATATAATTATTTTCAGTATTGAATAATGGTAGAAGTGGTATGCTTAAAACATTAGTTCAAGGCTATTTCTAATGGATTTATTTAACTATTTAAAACATGTATACAACTATTAATGTTTGCAATTTTAATACAGGTCATAGATATTTATGCAGCAGCTGCCTGTGTTGATCTGCTGGAATTTGAACACACTAAATTGTCATATCCGGCCTGGCTGCAGATGGTGAACACTCTGCAAATGCCCATTGAGTTGGTCTGCACAGAAGTCTTATCACAATGTGAAGGAAGGAAATCTTCCATTATGCATTATGTCCAGTAAGAATTTTGTGTGTCATTTTTGTATTTATAGGAGGATACTGTTTTTTCAATTAATAGAATTTTCAAAGTAAATTAAAGATTTGTAATCATCTATTCTGTGTGTTTCAATGAGGTCCCCCCTCATTCTTCTGAACTTCAGCGAGTACAGGTCCAAGGCCGACAAATGTTAACCTACTAATTTCTGGGATAATTCTTGTAAATCTCCTCTGGACCCTCTCCAGAGCCAGCACATTCTTCCTCAAATATGGTGCCAAAAATTGCTCACACTATTCTAAATGCGACCGCACCAGTGCCTTATAGAGCCTCAACATTACATCCCTGTTTTTATGTACAAGCCATCTTGAAATAAATGCTGCCATTGATATTGCTTTCTTTACTACCGATTCGACTTTTTGGGAATCGTGCACCAGCATTCCCAAGTCGCTTTGTGCCTCCGATTTCTGGATTCTCGCCCCATTTAGAAAATAGTCTAAACCTTTATTCCTACTACCAAAATGCATGACACCACACTTTGCTACACTATATTCCATCTGCCACTTTGCCCATCCTCCCAACCTGCCCAAGTCCTTCTGCAGAGTTCCTGCTTTCTCTACACTAGCTGCCCCTACACCTATTTTCGTATCATCTGCAAACTGCCCCAGCACTGACCCTTGCGGAACTCCACTGGTCAACTGTTTTATTGTCATATGTCCCAGATAGAACAATGAAATTCTTACTTGCTGCAGTACAACAGAATATGTAAACATAACACTGTAAACAATACCAAGCACCTTCTCCCTAGCAATAGCCACTCCATAAACTTCCACCCCTGACTCTTCGGGCACGTTGCTGGTGTCTTCCACTGTGAAGACTAATGCAAAAAAGTTATTGAACTCCTCAGCCATTTCTATATTCCCCATTATCACTTCTCCTGTATCATTCTCCAGTCATCCAACGTCCACCCTTGCATCTTTCTTGATCTTTATATAACTGAAGAATCTCGTGCTATCCTCTCATATTATTGGCTAGCTTACCTTTGTATTTCATCTTTTCTCATCACTAATCATTGCTATGTTATACACATTTTTGTTCTCATGTCATTGTTGGCAATTTCCTCCTATCATTTATAAGTTTTACCAGATCATAGTTTATTTTCCATTTCATTAGGCAGCTGATCATCTCATTCCTGCTGACAGTTTTGTAATTTCCACTCTAAACAAGGTTAACCTATCCACAGAACATAGAAACATAGAAAATAGGTGCAGGAGGAGGCCATTCGGCCCTTCGAGCCAGCACCGCCATTCATTGTGATCATGGCTGATCGTCCCCTATCAATAACTATCCCTTGACTCCACTAGCCCCTAGAGCTCTATCTAACTCTCTCTTAAATCCATCCAGTGACTTGGCCTCCACTGCCCTCTGTGGCAGGGAATTCCATAAATTCACAACTCTCTGGGTGAAAAAGTTTTTTCTCACCTCAGTCTTAAATGACCTCCCCTTTATTCTAAGACTGTGGCCCCTGGTTCTGGACTCGCCCCACATTGGGAACATTTTTCCTGCATCTAGCTTGTCCAGTCCTTTTATAATTTTATATGTTTCTTTTAGATCCCCCTCATCCTTCTAAACTCCAGTGAATACAAGCCTAGTCTTTTCAATCTTTCCTCATATAGCAGTCCCGCCATCCCAGGGATCAATCTCCGTTTCAAATGGGCACTTTACAAGACTCATTAAGTCAGCAGTAAAGTAGTGGTTCTGGCAGGTCAAAATACTCGAAAGAAGAAGCTAAAAGGAAGCATTATTTGGTTGCTGGGAACGAGAGAAGAAAAAGACAATAAATATACAGAGTGACAAGGAAGACAAATATCTTGATCAAAGGGGAGGCAAAATACCCATACAATTAAGCCTAAAGAAGATTCATCTTATATAGGATTATCAAAGCTTAAGATAGATAGATATATCCTGATTGTAAACAACGCACAGGGAGGAGTTATTGTGCAGAGATCAAAGTTATGTTTGGTGGTCTGTAATTGGCTGATGGAGGTAGAAATTATGCAACTAATCTGCAGAACCAATGAAGCCGATTTGAAGATTAACATGCTGGGGGGGATTCCAGGAGCTGCGTAAAGAAACGGTAAATTAATGGAAAGACAATGCCAGGTTCACCTGTAGAAAAGAGGGAATCAAGTTGGCATCTATTGCCAGTCCTATACCAACAATGGTTAAGGAAGTGCCCAGCAAATAACAGCATACTTTTGGCGCAGTATACCAACAGAAGTACGTAAATTACAATGAATACTAGAAAAGTAAATGAGAATAAAAGTTATTTGGCAATAGTCTAGTAGGTTCCAGATGGACAAAACAACAGGAATAGATCAGAGTGCAAAGTTAGAAGGGGAATGGCGGGAAATTCTGTCCATCTTGTATTAAACACAAAACAACTGGAATTGCTGGAATCTCTCCACGGGTCAGGCAGGATCTATGGAAGGAGAAACAGAGTGAACATTTCTGGTTGAAGACATTTCAGCAGTGTCCTGATGAAGTCTTTAATCTGAAGTCTAACTCTGTTTCTCTTTCCACTGATACCGCCTGGCCTACTGAATGTTTCCAGCCTTTTTTTTTCAATTGGACTTGCACCATGTTTATATTTCAGATCTGGGTGGCGGAGAATATTTTCATTGTCACTTTTCGTGGAGCATCTCATTTTGGGAGTTGATGAAATACATAGTAAATTGCAGAACATGGTTGTAATCTACGCTGTTCGACTTGCAAAGGTACCATTAGGTGTTATGAATCGCTCTTACTGTTTTTATTTACCTATGGTGTTTACTTACGTGCAATTTGACATTATGCAGTAGTCATGATAATTTAACAATCAAGTTTAAAAAAACCAAAGCATTTTTCACGCTGCTGGTATAATTATGTTTGAATTTAATTTCAAGTAATAATGGCACAGTATCATTTCAGTGACTAACACAATATTTTTGCATGTCTGAATGGTAATCAGATGTGCTATTTCCATGTCAAATCAGCTGATATTCTTTCAAGGCTTAGGACTTTTTAATCAGTAGCATATGAACATGGTTATTTATAAATGTCAGCTTCTGTAAGGCCGGCATTACAATTGTATTTGATTCCATTTTTTACTTTTGCAGAGTCTGAACAGTAACTCTGATTTGAGATTGCAAGATCCCTTTCAGGCTGTGATTACGATCCTAAGGGAATGCAAACGTGATGCAGGATGTCTGTTTTTCAGGTAAGAGAGTTCGTACAATAATTATGAGGGACGTGTTTTAATTCTATGTGTTACACCGAGCTCATTGTGTCACTCTCACATTTGTAATACATAAATGACCTCTCAAGGTTGTTGATCAGTGAAGGTCTCCGTTGTCGTTGGGGCTGAGCAACGTGGAGCGGCCTCCAGCAGGAACGACCTAGGGCTCCAGTCGCGGAGCTGCGGACCTACTCACCATCGTAGAGCTGGCCGAGTTCGGAGCGGGAGGAGCGGTGGTGGCGCGCTGCTGCGACCGGACCCCCGGAGATTCGGAGGCTTACCGCAGGTCTGGTGGACAGAAACACCGGGAGCCCGTGGGTCCCTGCTGGGGGACCGCTTTTCGGGGCTTCCGCAACGGCGACTTCTCCCGCCCGAGTTGCGGGGTCGAAGAGTACCTGGAGCGGGGCCTTACATCACCGCCCCGCGCGGCTTGGAATGGCTGCGGGACCAACAACAAGACCCGGAGTGCGGCCTTGCATCACCCGGCGCGGCGTTAATGGCCGCGGGACAATTACCATCGCCCGCCGGGGGCTTTGACTCTGACATCGGGAGGGGAATGGGGAGTGCAGGGGAGGGATACGTTTTTGCCTTCCATCACAGCGAGGAGGAGATGCGCTGTGATGGATGTCTGTAAATTGTGTTGTGTCTTGGGTCTTTTTCTTGTGTGTATGACTGCAGAAAACAACATTTCATTTGAACCTCAATGAGGTTCAAATGACAAATAAAATTGTATTGTATTGTATTGTATTGATCCTGAGGGGATAAATTTCTCTCTTGAAATCATGTACTGTACAGTACATGCAAAGAATGTGCACTTTGAGGAAATAAATTAATTGCTGGGGGAACTAAGTGGATCAGGTAATGCAGTGGATCAGGTGGCGCAGCGGTAGAGTTGCTGCCTTTCAGCATCAGACACCCGGGTTCGATCCTGACTACGGTCGCTGTCTATATGCAGTTTATACGTTCTTCCTGTGACCTGCGTGGGTTTTCTCTGGGATCTCCAGTTTCCTACCACACTCCAAAGACGTACAGGTTTGTAGGTGTGTGGTTTGTTGGTGTGGACTTGGTGGGCCGAGGGGCCTGTTTCCATTCTGTATCTCTAAACTAAAAATGTCCATGGAGATGAATGGACAATCAATGTGTTGGGTTGAAATTCTGCTTCAAGACTGACACATGGTTTCAACCTGAAACATCCATTTCCTCCCATGGATTCTGAGTTCCTCTGGCAGATCATATTTTCTGCTCTAGATTCCAACATCTACAGTCTCTTGTGTCCCTATATTTTTAGAGCATTCCCTAAAAATAGCATTCCATCGCTAACCAGGAGATTATTTAGCATTTCAAGCTAATCTTTTTTGCAGTTTTCTGATTTCAGGCTGCATACAGAACAATGATAGAAAGCAAATTGTACATATTACTAGGCATAGCGAAAAATACAGGATTTCTTAAGTTATTATCTGAACAGCTGTCAAAAGATCTACATGTAATTTAATTTTACTGTTGAAGGTAGACACAATGCTGTAGTAACTCAGCGGGGACAGGCAGAATCTCTGGAGAGAAGGAATGGGTTACGTTTCGGGTTGAGAGCCATCTTCAGACTTTTTCAGACTATTAATTTTATTGTTGATCTTTTATTGTATTGTAGATACGGTCTGCAAGAATGTTCAGTTTGCTTTGGAGAACTCAACAATCCTGTATTGCTTCCATGCGATCATCTTTACTGCTTAAACTGCATTAAGCAGTGGTTCGCATCAGGAGATGTATACTGCCCATGTTGCCGCACTGCTGTGGCTAATGATTATGTACCAGAGGCGTCCGAAGAAATAAGGTATTCTATAGGTGTTACGAAATTGGTTGATTTCAATTTATTAGAACAAAGAGTAGGGATTAACGGGTCTCTTTCAGAATAATAATAATAATAATAATAAATGTTATTTATGGGCGCCTTTCAAGAGTCTCAAGGACACCTTACAAAAATTGAGCATGTAGAGGAAAAACATGTAAGGGGAATGAAATAAATAGTAAAGACATGACTAGTACACAAAGTAAAGACAAAATTCAATACAAAACACAGTATGAGGCAATTAATGCACAGATGAAAAGGGACGGGGACGTGGGGCTAAGGATAGGCAGAGGTGAAGAGATGGGTCTTGAGGCGGGACTGGAAGATGGTGAGGGACACGGAATTGCGGATCAGTTGGGGGAGGGAGTTCCAGAGCCTGGGAGCTGCCCTGGAGAAGGCTCTGTCCCCAAAACTGCGGAGGTTGGACTTGTGGATGGAGAGGAGACCGGCTGATGTGGATCTGAGGGACCGTGAGGGTTGGTAGGGGGAGAGGAGGTCAGTGAGATATGGGGGGGCCAGATGGTGGAGGGCTTTGTAGGTGAGGACCAGGATTTTGTAGGTGATCCGGTGGGAGATGGGAAGCCATTGAAGTTGTTTGAGGACTGGAGTAATGTGATGCCAGGATTTGGTGTGGGTGATGAGTCGGGCGGCTGCGTTCTGGACCACTAGTTCTGGACCACTAGTCACTGACCACTAGTCACTGCTTGCCATAGAATGGCAAGCAGTGACTAGTGGGGTACCGCAAGGCTCGGTGCTGAGATTGCAGCTATTTACAATATAAATTAATGATTTAGATGAAGGGATTAAAAGTAACATTAGCAAATTTGCAGATGACACAAAACTCGGTGGTAGTGTGAACTGTGAGGAGGATGCTATGAGGATGCAGGTTGACCTGGACAGGTTGGGTCAGTGGGCAGATGCAGTTTAATGTGGATAAATGTGAAGTTATCCACTTTGGTGGAAAGAACAGGAAGGCAGCTTATTATCTGAACGGTGTCAAGTTAGGAAAAGGGGAAGTACAATAAGATCTGGGTGTCATTGTACATCAGTCACTGAAAGTAAACATGCAGGTACAGCAGGCAGTGAAGAAAGCTAATGGCATGTTGACCTTCATAACAAGAGTAGTTGAGTACAGGAGCAAAGAGATCCTTCTGCAGTTATACAGGGCCCTGCTGAGACCACACCTGGAGTATTGTGTGCAGTTTTGGTCTCCAAATTTGTGGAAGGACATTCTTGCTATTGAGGTAGTGCAGCGTAGGTTCACAAGGTTAATTCCCAGGATAGCGGGAATGACATATGTTGAAAGAATGGAACGACTGGAATTTAGAAGGATGAGAGGGCATCTTATTGAAACATATAAGATTATTAAGGGATTGGATACGCTAGAGGCAGGAAACGTTCCTGATGTTGTGGGAGTCCAGATCCAGGGGCCACAGTTTAAGATGAATTGGTAGACCATTTAGAACAGAGATGTTTCCACCCACAGAGTTGCTAATCTGCGGAATTCTCTACATCAGAAGGCAGTGGAGAGTGATTCTCTGGGTGCTTTCAAGAGAGAGTTCGATAGTTAAAGATAGCGGAGTCAAGGGATATGGGGTGAAGGCAGGAACGGGGTACTGATTGTGCTTGATCAGCCATGATCACAGTGAATGGCGGTGCTGGCTCGATGGGCCTAATGACCTACTCCTGCACCTATTGTCTATTGTTTAAATAATGATAGAGCGCAACAAACTTGATCTCGCTAGTAACACAAAATATATTTATTTGCTGAGAGGATTCTTCATAATTCATTTGTTATAAGATTTGTAGTTACTGGTTTGGAATGATAAGCCAGAATCAGATCACAACACAATTGTAGCAAGGGTTGTTTTACTACTTAAGTACTAGCTACATTACTGTTGATTTCTTAATCTTTGGCACTAATGAAAATCACGAACCAGGCCTTACTGATATAAGGTCTTGAAAGCATATTTCCCAGATTGAGTATTATGTGCATATGAAACATTTTAAACATAAAAATAATTTACGAAATTTTATTAATCAAAATTAAAAAATGATTGTTCTTTATTTGAATTTCCCCATATTCTTGCCACTGCCTTTAGCTTGGTTTAGAGATGGGAATTAGTTGTCAATAGTGAAACTTATTGTTCGCAATAATTTCTTGTTAAAACCAACATTTTGATGAATTCCTTACCTAATATTAGGATCTAAAATGCAAAACTGAGTCCATCAAATGCAGACTTACTGCATGTCTTCAAAATCATTTAGTGTACACTCAATTTCACAAACAATCTGAAAGAAAATAACATTTTTTTTGATTCTTTAAAGTAACTGTGCTATATTGCAGAAGTAGCTGAATATTTACACTGCCATGATTTTTTATTTCTATTACAGTGAAGCTGTTTCAAAAGTAATCCTATTTTGCAAGAGGTGTGATGCATTTTTCATAGCTTTGGTTTCCATGGTCTGCTTCAAAGATAACTCACCACCAACAAAAGAAGTGGTTCACGATCTACTGTCTCTGCTACTTTTTCTAAAAAAGGCAGATCCCAGCGTCTCAGACAAAGGTTAGACTACTTTGAAGGAGTTATGTAATTCCTATTATTTTGGTTAGTGGGGTGGTTGCACAGTCTGTTTAGTCTCCTCACTCCTTGTATCTGGGTGACAAGAGTCCAGCGTGAAAGGAACTTGATAGGAATTAGAGTAGGTTTAATATTTTAACATTTGGTTGGATTCAATGTCAGTGCATGGATATCAGCCAGTGGGAAGATGTGGGGTGGTTTGAGGGAGAGCCATCACAAGAGGTGAGTATGTAATCAGATGATCTACCTGATGTAGTTGTACTGATGGTGATAGTGTTTTTCTTTGCAACTAGCCTATACGTTCTGTGGGCCACACCTGCATGATGGAAAATCATGGCAATGGCATTGAATATTGCTGGATCTGGATTCATTATACCTGTCCAGATGCCTCCATGCATTAGCATGTCAGATTCACATTGGTGACAAAAGGGATAAAATAAGTCTGGAAGACATTATTAAGTCGATCAGCATCTATGGGCATATGATACAATAGAACTTTATTTATCCCAGGAGGGAAATTGATTTGCCAACAGTCATAAAACACAAGATACATGAAATTAAAGTGACGAATGGGAAGGATTGGGGATGTTCAAAGATTGGGGGGCGGGCAATCTATCCCACAAAGAAGGGGGAGGAGTTGTACAGTTTGGTAGCCACAGGGAGGAAGGATCTCCTGGGATGTTTTGTACTGCGTCTTGGTGGAACCAGTCTGTTGCTGAAGGTGCTCCTCAGGTTGACCAGTGTGTCATGGAGAGGCCAAGCTGTATTGTCCAAGATGCTCCACAGTTTGAGGAGCATCCTCCACTCCAAGACCACCTCCCATGAATTCATCTGTAGTTTAACTTGGCATCATGTTCTTCTTGGACAATGTGGGCCAAAGGGCTTGTTCCTGTGCCATACTGTCCTATATATGTTCTGTGTTCTATCCACCTAATTTTCTGGGTGATGATTGGATTGAAATGTGGGAATGTGCATCAGAGGTGGAGATGGAGCAGATTATTAAAGGGGAGCTGTTAAAACTATCTCTGCTTTGCTGACCTGGTAGTGTCTGATGCTACAGAATGCAATTGAAATTGAAAGTATTCTGTTACTCAGTAAAGGTGCCCTTCACGTAGAATTAAAGGAAAAAAGTTGGTTAACTGGGCAAAGTTGAATGAGTTGGTTAGCTCTTGGGAAGGTCGTTTTTAAAACTGAGTCCTAACTACTAAAGTTTCTATATTCATTGATTTCAACAAAAAAATTATCAGTTATGCTCTCGATGTACAATGAAAGTATTAAGAAAGATTAATAGTTTCAGTTTAGTTTAATTTATTGTCACGTGTACCGAGGTACAGTGAAAAGCTTTCTTTGCTTGCTAACCAGTCAGCAGAAAGACAATACATGATTACAGTCAATCCACTTACAGTGTATAAATACATTATAAGGGAATAACAAGGTAAAGTCAGCAAAGTCCGATCAAGGATAGTCCGGGGATCACCAAAGAAGTAGACAGTAGTTCAGCACTGCTCTCTGGTTGTGGTATGATGATTCAGTTACCTGATAACAGCCGGGAAGAATCTGTTTTGTAGAATTGATGATATGAGTGTTTGTTTCTATGGAGATAATCTAATATTGTTTCTGTCATGGATTCTTCTGGAATGGGAGATCTCCCCATGTGATTTTTTCAAACTGGCTGTGGAACCTTTCATTGCAGGTTTGTTCCCACTTCCTGCTGTGGAGCAGTTGCTTTGGCATTTACCTTAGCAGCTTTCAACTCATTCAGTAGCAGGGAAGCAATTATTTTGGTTGTTGAATGATGCTATCAGTGTTGTAAAACAATACTTAGTACTTAGTCTCACATTTACCTCAAGCATTGCATTGGTTAATTTCCCTTTCTACATCAGTTGCTTTTTCTTTTCCCATAGACTGTTCGTATGCTACGAGACGTCTTTCACCATTTGTTGAGGCCGCTGATCAAAATCCTGTTGTCCGTTCCATTGTTCTTAAACTACTGTTGAAATACAGGTACAATCTATTGTTGGTATTAGTATTACTACTGGTTTGTTGTAAAACTAGAGAAAGTTATGAAAAAAGAGCGGTATTAAATGTGAATATTGAACTTCCATTCCAATTATTTCACTACAACTAGAAAAATTAAATGATGGCATGAAGTCTACATGAGAATTGTGAGTTAGTAAAAAAAAGTTGCAATCAGTTTTTTAATTTCATGTATATTTTTAAAAGTACCTCGTAAACTCCAAACAAAATAAATGGGGACATCTCATGACGGGGTTTTTTTTAAAGAAAATCAAGTGCTGTTTACCACCAATATTGCATTGCTTTAATTTAAGAAATAGTGTTTGTTGTGTCTTAATTACAGTAGTGGCCATGTTTTTTTATTTCAGGAATCAGCATCAGATTAACAAATGTTAAGCTTATGCTTTGTGTATAAATCACCAGAGAGAGGAAATCCTTTCTGTTTAATCATATTTCTCTTGATGCAGTCTCACTGGTCAGGATATTTACTACTTCAATAGAGAACATCGTGTTCCAAGGCGATTTTCATGTTACAGTCTCGTGGTCTTGTTTTATTTATTTTCATGTATTTCACGGATTTCATAGGTTTGCTTCTTCTGATATATTGGTTTCTTAAAAGTTTAAGTTGTTCCAGAGAAAATCCAAAATGAGTTGGAAGTGATTTGTTTTTGGATTCATCAGTAGTTTGAATGAGTTTATTTCAATATTTGACCAACATTCTTTGAGTTGTGGTCATTCTCATGATGATCAGTAATGGTGTCTTTATTTTATATTTATTATTGGTATGATGGTTTTAAACTTTGCTTGGTTTGTTAATGATTTTTGTTATGATTTTGTAATGCTTATTATTCTGAGGAATAAGATGTACATATATTAGGAAATATGGTGGTTGATTGGGGATAGTCAGCGAGAGCTATGTCCATGGCAGATCATGGATCACAAATTTGAATTTAGTTTTTAGAAGATGTAACCGAACGTCAATGAGGGCAGGGCAGTTGATGTCGATATGCACTTCAGCAAGGCCTTTGATAAGATTTCATTAGGTAGGCTACACTGGAAAATTAGATCACATGGGATCCAGGGAAGCTAATTGAATGCACAATTGGCTGGATAGTAGGAAACAGAAATTGATGTGAGGGGTGTTTGAACTGAGGCCTGAGACTAGTGGTGTACCACGTGTCGGTCCTGGGCCCACTGTTATTTGTCATCTATGCCAATGATTTGGTTGAGTATATACAAAGTATGGTTAATAAGTTTGCAGATGACACTAAAATAGGTGATGTTGTAGACAATGAAGAACATTATCAAGAATTATAGCGGGATCTTGATCAGTTAGGTAAGTGAGCCGAGGAATAACAAATTTAACTTTAGTTAGATAAATGCAAGATGTTGTATTTTGTTGAAGTTAAACCGGGACTTTCACAGTGAACGGTAGGGCCATGGGGAGTAAAACAGAGGGACCAAGAAGTACACGTACATAATTCCCTGAAAGTGGCACCAGAGGTAGATAAGGTGTTGAAGAATATTTTTGGCACTCTGGTCTTCATCAGTGAGTATATTGAGTACAGACGTTGGGATATTATGTTGCAATTGTTCAAGACAATGGCGAGGCTGCACTTGGTATATTGTGCTCAGTTTTGGACGCCTTGCTAAAGGAATATACCATTAAACTGGAAAGTGCAGAGAAGATTTTTGAGGATGTTGCCAGGTTACAAGGGGCTGAGTTATAGGGAGCAGTTGGGCCAGATAGGACTTTACGCCTTGGAGCGTAGGAGACTGAGGGGTGGTCTTATAGGAGTATAAAAAACATGAGGGGTATAGATAGGGTGAATGCACACAGTTTTTTCCAAGGGTTGGGGAAATCAAGAATTAGAAGGCATAGGTTTAAGGAGAGAAAGGAAATATTTAATTGGAACCTGAGGGTCAGCTTTTTCACACAGTGGTGGCATGTCTATTGAATGAGCTGCCAGAGGAAGTAGTCAAGTGCAATAACAACATTTAAAAGGCATTTGGACAGGTACACGGTTAGGAAAGGTTTACAGGGATATGGGTCAATCATAGGCAAATGGGAAAAGCTTAAATTGATCCTCGATTAGCATGGAGGCTGGTTTCATGCTCTAAGACGGTGACTCTATAAATTCCAGTTTTCAATATTTCATTAATTTAAAAAAAATGTTTATCTTTCAGTTTTGATGACATTAAAAATTACCTGCAGGATTATCTATCTGCATTTCAAAACACAAAAATATTTCAAGAAAGTGAGACTGAACTCTATGCATTGTTTCTGAATTGTTTGGAGGTATGTTTATCCTGTGTCATTGCTACTCATCTTGATTTAGTTACACTATAATACAGCATAAGTTCCCAGCAGTTTCTGGAGTAGAGCCGGTTACATTTTCTGGTTTGCTATGTAAACGATTGATAGCTGTCAATATTTTCTTGATGTCATGATGTATGGTTGATGTTATTGAAGTTATTCCTGTTTTGGACAATACATAATCAATGATTGCACATTATCCCACAATATTCCACAGGTTGCTCCACGGAACAGGCATCCTTTAATTAAAACTGGAAGTTGAACTTTGATTTTTATTATTAGCGGTTATGGGCTTGTCCCACCTAGGCGACTCTTTTGGCGAGTGCCAGAGACTAGTTTTAATGGAATTCACCTACGACACCTGGCGACAACGTACGACAGCACTTACGACAACATCTACCACAACCTATGACAGCATAAATTGTTGACCACAGTCGCCTGTAGTCGTCCAAAAAATCGCCTAAGTGGGACGAAGTTAATGAAAAACACAAAATAATTTACTACCAGTAAAATAATTTAATTCAAGTAAAATAACTTTTAAAAACTATCTGGTGAGTTGATTTTGTGCTGGTGCTATACTTGTTCCTTTGTTACTGAAACTCTTAACAGATCCTCATTTATAAACTGATTTAGATTTGTGATTGTGATTTGTACACTTACAAATGTCATAAACACTGAGCAACCTGAGGGATATTGTGCAATACAGGGAGATATTGTGTGAGGAATACCCTCAATAACATCATCCAAAAGCATCAATCAAGAATCATGACATCAAGCAACCTTGGCAGCTATCACCTTAAAAAATCGTCTTGTATACCAAGCCAGAAAATATAACTCAAAGTAAATATCCAGAAATTAGAATTCTCTGCTCAAAATGATGGTGGAGGCCAGATGATTATATATATTTAAGGTACAGATTAATATTTGTAAGATTGAGAAATTAAGGGTAATGGGGGAATGGGCACAGAAAAGGAATTGAGGCTGGGATAGGTTATCCATGATCATGTTGAATGGCGGTGTAGGCTTGAGGGACCAGGTGATCCACCTCTGCTATTACTTTCTTTTTCTTGTGTACCATTCTAACATCTCTGTCTTTAGTAACACATGTTGCATTTTCAGGGCTATCATTTAGACATTGTCATTTCTGTGCCGTAACCTGAACAGTTAAATTCAACCATTTGTACGTCAAAGAGAATCTGTGTAACTCTTTCATCCATTCTTTCTTCAATTCTTACTCAGAAAGAATATAGGATACATTCACTTTCTGTAATGTATATATGTAATTAATAAGCCATTTTACTCCATGTTTAGGATTCAATTTACGAAAAATCTCAGTGGTGTACAGTGCAAGAAAAAATTGCATATCTAGCCCAAGAGGGTGAATTCCTTCAGATGTACATTCAACATAAGAGGAAACAGATGACAATAGAAAAGCTACAGATAATTGCCCGGATTCGCCTCTGTTTTGACACTGCTTCCCAGCTACTTTGTGAATCGTGTGACACACTTGGTAATACTGGATTTTATCTTTATTCAATCCATCGTTTGAGAAGAGCATGATCACTTTGCGTCCAACTAGATTGGTCAACACACCAGTATTTAAAATTTGCTGATCTACATTCCCAAGAACATTTCCTCTGTACACATGTACACAAACAATATGTGGGATATTTTCAGTTCTGGTCTTTGATTTGACATCATTTAACTGAGCAATAACTAATAATAGTTGTAGGGGCTAGAAAGAGCACACTTCACTTGACTTCATGTCAAAGTATTCAGTGAAATGCTGAATCTCCTTATACTTCTATGAAAGTTGAGGCGCAGCCTTCGTGATTACATGTATGTGCTGAGCTCAGGACAGGTCATCAGAGATGTTATCATCCAGTAATTTGAGCTGCTAACTCTTTCCACTGCCAACCCACCAGTCAAAACTGACACGTGTATCTGATGCATAACAATGCCAATTTCCATCTATCAACATCTTTAATTAACAATAGAAGTAATTGGTAAGCATAAATGTATTCTTAATTTGGTAGATGGGCCATGTTAAACTTTAATTTTTACTGATTTGTATTTCCAGATCAGGATTCAAAATATGCACGTGCAAAAGAAACTTTCCTACATTGCATTAAGAGTGTGATTCTCAATCGAGGAAATGATTGGTTCAAAATTTATCTTGTGCGAAAGTTGTGTAGTCTAAATGGAATAGAGTTCGTCCAGGAGCTCATAATGAATGACCAATTTTCATGGATCTTTCCCAAGGAAGTTTTACAAAGGGTACAAATAATAAACTGTTCATTATTGACCCATGGTTGGTTTGGTTAAGATTAGTTGCAATTGTCTTCTTTGCTTTAGTTGAAATTGTTTCCTTCTCATGCCAGAAAACTTGAGTAAAATTACAAAAATATATATTTTTTCTTAATATGTTGCTTCTGCTAGTATGTTGTAGCCCATTGTACTGCACCTTTAGGATTCTACTCATGAAATATCCTGAAAGAAAGAAAGACATTGCAAGAAATAAATATTTATCTAGTCTAGCCCATGAGGGAGTATTCCCACAGATGTACATTCAACATAAACAGGCTACAATAGAAACATAGAAAATAGGCGCAGGAGTGGGCCCTTCGGCCCTTCGAGCCTGCACCGCCGTTCAATATGATCATGGTTGATCATCCAACTCAGTATCCTGTACCTGCCTTCTCTCCTAACACCGAAGTTATTATTTCCCTGTTGCCCGACAATTTATTCTTTCCCACATGTCCCTCAAGTCTTCTGTGAATCTTTTGCCCTTACTAACACTAAGGCATATTGTGTAGAGATGATAAATAGCTCAGTGATATAGATAATGTTGCCTTTTTTAAGAGTTTCTGGGCAACCTTTAATTCTCATGGAAATATATCCAGTAACATTCAAAGGCCTTTGAATGAGGTATGAAAATGGAGAAAAAGTAATGGATTATGAAGAAATGTTGCAAAATCTCCTGAAAATTACCTTGCTTTATCTTTTTTTTGTTTTCAGAGAGAGAGTACTGGACAAATTGATCGTTACATTGCATGTGGCAAAAATTATCAAACGCTTCGTGATGCTTTATTCAAATCCTTTGTTTCGAGTGAGCCTAAAAGTATTGAAGAAGCTAAAAAGGTATGAGTGAAAATACCTAAAAGTAATTTGGCCTTGAAGCCAGAAAATATTTGCATTCAATTGAAGTGAACTAGCCTAATGCTAATTGGAGTTCAACACTGGTGAAGACTAAAGGGCCTGCTCCACATGGGCCGTCACTAAAGCGACAGGCCGGTAATGACAGTCTTGCGAGAGTCATGCGCCCGCACAGCAGTCTGGAGCACGTGACGTCATTTGAAGATGGACACAAAATGCAGGAGTAACTCAGCGGGACCGGCAGCATCTCTGGAGAGAAGCAATGGATGATGTTTCGGTTCGAGACTTCTTCAGTCTGAAAGAAGGGTCTTGACCCGAAACGTCATCCATTCGTTCTCTCCAGAGATGCTGCCGGTACTGCTGAATTACTCCTGCATTTTGTGTCTATCTTCAATTTTCTTGGCCCCGCTCTGGGAGTAGGAGTGGGGGGGGCGGATCCAGATCCGCAACTGCCGTGAGCCCCAGGCTGAGTTGGACGATCGTTTGCCTGCCGTTGGAGGTGAAACGTTGCGTCGCGCCAGGGTCTTGGGCCTGTCCCACGTTGGCCGTCAGTTATGCGACAGGCCGGTGGCGTGCGAAGATTTTGTGCAGGACCAAGTCCACACTCCTCCACGCCACTCCACACTCCTCCACATCACTCCATGCGCCCGTCCCCGCGCTACCCACGCTCTAGCAGGTCGCGTAAACGGCGTGCGAAAGACAGCCAAGTGGGACAGGCCCTTAACCTTTAATGAATCATTTCATATGTGTGCAAATTCAGTAGGTAGCTTGCAGATGATACAAAGATGAATGGGAAAGTTACTGAGGAAGAACCAATGAAAGGGATGCTGATAGTTAAATGTGAACAAAGAGATTACTCTACAATGTGGTTGCAATATTAAAAATATGGTATTATTTAAGAGTGATTTGTGAGTGTTCAAGGTGTCCTCGTGTAAATCATGGGAAGTTGTCATTTAGTAATTAAAACAAATGAAATGTTAGCTTTTGTTGCAAGAGGGTGGAGTATAAGAGTAAGGAGGTCTTGCTGCATGGTGTGAGCACACATGAGCTATTGTATTTAGTTTTGGACTCCTCAGGTAAGAAATCGTATACATGCCATTGAGGTGTTGCAGCAAAGTTTCTTTAGATGGATTCCTAGTTACGAAGTTGTATTATGAGAAAACGTTGAGTAGAATGTGCCCATAGACGGTGGCGGAGTGGTAGAGTTGCTGCCTTACAGCGAATGCAGCACCGGAGACCCCGGGTTCGATCCCGACTATGGGTGCTATCTGTTTGGAGTTTGTACGTTCTCCCCGTGACCTGCGTGGGTTTTCTCCGATCTTCAGTTTCCTCCCACACGCCAAAGACGTACAGGTTTGTAGGTTAATTGGCTTGGTAAATGTAAAAATTGTCCCTAGTGCGTAGGTTAGTGTGCAAGGATCGCTGGTCTGCGCGGACCCGGTGGGCCGAAAGGCCTGTTACCGCGCTGTGTCTCTAAACTAAACTATATTACAAGTAGAAGAGATTACCTCATCAGATTCTGAAATGGCATGAAGGAGTGGATATTTGGACAGTGTATCTTTTGGTGGGGGGGAGGGAATCTAGGAAGGAGAACAGTGGCAGGATTAAGGATTTGCCTTTTAAAATTGTTCTGGCCCAAAGAACTGTGGATCAGAGTAATTAATATATTCAATGCTGAGGTAGATTTTTGGATTACAGAGGAATTGAGAGTAATTAGAATCAGATAGGAAAGCTTGATTTGAGATCAAGGACCAGATTAGCCTTAAACAGCTTCTCCTATTTGTTATGTTACTATGTTTGGAAGGATAGGCTGGACAATAGAATTGTCCGAGTTATTTCTGGAGTGTATGTGATTGGTTGTTCTGCTTTGAAGTAAACTTAACCAAAATTATTTTACATTAGGTTTGCAAATGCTCTTCCAAAGAGAAAGGTGCTCATATGACCCTCGCAATATTCCGGGAATTCACTATTCTGTACGCATCAAGCAAACCAAGCGACCATCCAAACAAAGATGTAAGTCTGGATAATGTGGATTGGATATTAAGTAGCCTGAACACAATGTTGCTGTTTTCTGCTTGTAAACTTTTATATTTACAGAGCATGAGTGATAAGGAATATTTTATAGAACATAGAAGAGTACAGCCTAAGAACAGGCCCTTTCCACAATATTTGTACCGAACAGAAGCAATATCCCTCCATTCCCTGCATATCCAAAAGGATTTGCTTTTTACAACTGATGCCATGATCATATTGAATGGTGGTGTTGGCTCAAAGGGCTGAATGGCCTACTCCTGCACCTATTTTACTATATTTCTAAAGTCTCTTAAATGTTACTATCGATCTGCCTCAACCAGCACCTCTAGCAGTGTGTTCCAGGCAATCTCCACCCCGTGTGTGAAAAATATATATACAGTACTTACTCCCCCCCCCCCCCCCCCCACATCCTGTTTAAACGTTGTCCCTCACACATTAAAGCAATCTAATCTAGTATTTAATTTTTCCATCCTGAGAAAAAGGTTTTGGCTGTCAGCCCTATCTATGCCTCTCATCATTTTATACACTTCTATCAGGTCTTCCCGCACCTCTAGCATTCCAGAGAAAACAATCCAAGTCTGTCCAGCCTCTCCCTGCAGCTAATACCACTTAAGATAGACATAAAATGCTGGAGCAACTCAGCAGGACAGGCAGCATCTCTGGAGAGAAGGAATGGGTGGCCACTTAATCCCGGCAACATTCTGGTAATCCGCTTCTGCACCCTTTCCAATGCCTGTAATGGGATGTCCAGACCTGCACACAGTACTCCAAATATAGCCTAAAGATCTATAAAGTTGCACCATGACTTCCTGACTTATAGTCAATGCCCTGACGAATGAAAGCAAGCAGTGCATATACTGCTTAACTACTCTATCTACTTGTGTTGCCACTTTCAGGGAGTTACTGACTTGGACCCCAAGATCCATCCCTCTGTACATCAATGCTGTTCAGGTTCATGCCATTAATTGTATATTTTCCCATTCGATGTGGCCTCCCAAAGAGCACACCACATTAACAACTCCCATCTGCCATTTCTCTGCCCATTTCTGCAGATAACCTATATCCTGCTGTAAACTTTGACTTTCTCACAGCCTTCATCACAGTCGCAACCCAACGATTTTGATGTCAGCTGCAAATTTACCAACCAACCCATCTATGTTTAGGTCCAAATCATTTATACTTAAATATCACACACGGCAGAGGTCTGTGATATATTATTGAAGAGAATTTGGAAAAGAGCGGCATTATCAGAGGTTGGGAAAAGTTTATATCATGCATTTTCTCCACTCATTAAAACTATCAAACAGTCCAGTATAGCATGACCAGATACAGAGCGAACTCCCCTAATCTTCAAAGTGCAATTCGGTAAATTGTTCGGCACAGATGAATTGGGCTACATTATTGGGCTTTTGCACTGTATAGTTCTGTGACTTCATGACTCTTTATGACAGTAGTTAACTGGTGAAGAAGCCACTTTTAATTCATGCTGAAGTCAGGCAGTTTTAGCAGAGTTACTAGAGGGCAAAATACTAGTAGGGGCAGCGGAGAAAGCCTCGAGGTGGCTCTGGATCAGGAGAGGAGGTCCATGTGGAGGATGTCACCTGATCACAAGTGGTGGTCTGATCAACCACGGCTGAGTTGCATGGGTGTAGGTGTCTGATGTTGAAAGACCCGAAACACCCAATGACCCCAGGTTACATCACTGATAATGTGGTCAGGAGCATCAACAGATGTATTGTTATCAAATAGGAGGCATAGCTTTAAGATGAGAGGGGCAAAGTTTAAAGATGATGTACGGGGCAAGTTTTTTACACAGACGATGGTGAGTGCCTGAAATGCGCTACCAGGGGTGGTGGATGAAGCAGTTACGTTAATGGCGTACAAAAGGGTTGGATAGGTATATGGATATGTACAGAATGGAGGGATATGGGTTATGTGAAGGTAGATAAGTGATGGTCTTGGCAACATTAATGTGCACTGTCTTTTTATCTGGGAATATTTTTTGTGATTGTTCAGCTCTGCAGATTTGGCTCCAACAGAATCATGTTACAAAATGTATTTTTTAGCCCTCAGTTTTATGCTGGATTTAATCCCACATCTGTAAAGACAGTATTCTAAACACACAAAAGTTAGCAGAGTCTGAACCCTGGCAAAAATAACTCTAGTATATCATTTATTTGAAAAGCTGCAATGAAAACAGAGACTTGTTCGGGAGGAATGCTTCCAGTTTTTATTATGTTTAAATTTAACAGCTTCTGATTCTAAAACTTCAAATTCTGATATGATTGCTGAATTTGTGTAGTATTCTTATCTATGTTGCTCCATAGACCCACCGTATAGTGATGTAAATTATATCTGAAAATGAAAAGTTTCATGTTCAAGGACAAGAAGGCAGATTATTATCTGAATGGTGCCAGATTAGGAAAAGGGAGGTGCAATGAGACTTGGGTGTCCTTGTACATCAGTCACTGAAAGTAAGCATGCAGGTACAATAGGCAGTGACGAAAGCAAATGGCTTATTGCGCTTCATAGCGCGAAGATTTGAGTATAGGAGCAAGGAGGTCCTACTGCAGTTGTGCAGGGCCCTGGTGAGACCATACCTGGAGTATTGTGTGCAGTTTTGGTCTCCTAATTTGAGGAAGGACGTTCTTGCTATTGAGGGAATGCAGTGTGGGTTCACCAGGTTAATTCCCGGGACTGATATATGAAGAAAGAATGGATCGACATGGCTTATATTCACTGGAATTTAGAAGGATGAGAGGATATCGTATAGAAACATATACAATTCTTAAGGGATTGGACAGGCTAGATGCAAGAAAAATGTTCCCGTCATTGGGGAGTCCAAAAATAGGGGTCACATTTTAAGAATAAGGGGTAGGCCATTTAGGACTGAGAATTGTGAATCTGTGGAATTCTCTGCCACAGAAGGCGGTGGAGGCCAATTCACTGGATGTTTTCAAGAGGGGATTAAATATAGCTCTTAGGTCTAACAGAATCAAGGGATATGGGGAGAAAGCAGGAACGGGGTACTGATTTTGGATGATCAGCCAGGATCAAATTGAATGGTAGTGCTGGCTTTCCACTTACTGGTTAACACGCAACATAAACTAAACTGTTAGAGTAGCAATGTTACAAAATTTTGAGATTTTAAAAATCAAGTCTGTAATTTATCCCATCAGATAAAGCATAAAAATAAGTTTAATTTGACACCTAATTCACTTTCATATCTCAAGTATTTAAAAAGTTATGGCCATTTTCATACTCGGAAATGAGCATCTTGTTCCCTATTGATTTTCTATGGAGATAACAAAAAAGTTGTGATCGTGAACAGTCAAAAGCCCATAACTTTCTTAAAAATTAAGAGAACTGAATGAAATTTTCAGTTATCATAGATTGAAGCATTCTGAAACAAATATAAAATAATCTTACTTGGATGACCTGAAATTAAAGCATATAATTAGTTAGTTACCTGATTGTAGCTAATTTCAGACTTCAATTACTAGATCTAAACATCTATCCATTTCTTAATAAATTATTAACATTTTTAAATAGCCTAAATGTCCAAATAATATTCACAAATAATTCACAATAAAACATGATTTTTAAATCTCATTTACATTAATTTATAGACCAAATGGAAGGAATTCAGTGTTCAATTGCTGTAAATAAATGCCCATTTAAATCAGCTTTCCAGTGGGTCCCTGTGGAACGCGCTGGTTTAGAACGTTCACATTGCGGTAGATTTGTGCCCCAAATGCCCAGAAAAATACTGCGGGATATAATGGGCCCAAATTGAGCTACTCGCAATATTAAATTTTGTATAAAGGGATCTTTAGAAGCCCTTTTTAATGTAAAAATATACAACCTAACTTCTGCTATTTGCTTTATGAGACTCTGCGGTTGCTGGCGGTCGCGGGTTTAGAGATTGATTTTTAAACTACTATAACTATTATTCAAGGCCTTTAAACCTAATAATAGCTTTTGCGACGGGGTCTTCCAGCGATTTTTCGTTAATAATTAACTAGGCTGAACATCTTCGATTTGAACAGCCTAGAGAAAATCGCGTTTTAAACCCGCCCCCTCTAAACGGCGCCAAAATCGCGCACACCCGCAACGGCAGATTTTCAAAGACGCTTCAGGTACGCTTTGCAACATACCTAGTTAGAGTATCTTCACATTGTTTAGTGGTTCAAAAAGATCACTCACCATTGTTCCCTCAAGACCATTTAATGTAGCTAATATAGTTTTAGTTCATATTCTTGTCAATAAGAATTTTATAACACTGCATAACTGGTTAACTCTCCTTTTAAGTATTTTTTTTTACTAAAAGTTACATTGGAGGCACAAGAAACTGCAGATGCTGAATCGTAAAGTACTGAAATTACATTAGTAAGCATACAAGGTCAATTAGGGACTCTAGATTCCTGGATATATAAAAATGTCACTGCAATCTTCATTCTTTAGGATTTTGATTCTTTAACTAACATTTTATTTTGTTCCATTGTTCGGTTTCCCAAGTGAATTTCATTGCTTTTGTTTTTTCAGCAATGTGACTTTATTGCGAAGTACATTGAGGAAGAAAATGTTTTTCACTCTCCCATGTGTAAGAAGTTTGCCATCAGATTACTCAAGAATGACATTCCTGGACTTGAGATTAATCCAGGGCTAAATAGCCAGGAGAGGACGATTATCGAGATAATCATTCATGCAGCAGCTGTCATCTTGTTCAGTGAGGAAAATAGCATCCTGACTCCACTCCAGCATCTATCTTTCCAACCTGCTCTTATGGTGGTATGTTCTTTACCTTATATTATAATTTACCTTTCGGTAAGTGAACATTTTCACAGTTGTTTTTCTCCTGCTTGCCATGTTAAAAGTGAAAATAACTATTGCAATATCTGGACTTCAGACATTTACATTTGCCAAAAATGCTAATTGTTCTTTCAGTTGTAAAAACTGCTGAAAATAAATTCTTGAATATCAAGAGTATAAATGAAAAAATTTCTTCATGTATGAGAAAAACATTACAGCAAAATGAACTTGCCCTTTTGTTAAATATACATTTAGAATACGTTCCTACCCACAATGCCTGAAGATATAAGCATTGAAGCTAGAGGATGGGCTGCTTTACAGAATCATACCTGGTATCGTAAGTAACAAAATCAGCCTTTTTGAGTGCATTTATCCATTTGAAAAATGTTCAGTTTAATCATTGGCAAATATATTTGTTTTTCTTGCCAGAATGCCCAAATGGACATCCTTGCCTTGTAGGAGAGGTAAATTAATATGCTCTATTATTTCTTATTCCTTTATAAACTGTCAGATATTTTCAATGCTTCATACACAAAGTGTGGTTTTGCATTTCTGGTTTCTAATTCTAGTGTGGTCGACCTGTGGAAGTAGCCCGTTGTCCTGAATGCAAAGCTGTAGTTGGAGGACAGAATCACATTCCTGTTAGTGGATTTACTCCAGCTGCTATGTAAGAACATTTTAATTCTGGTCAAAAAAGAGTACTCTTGCATAAATCTAATCAAACTGTTACATGCAAGCCATGCTACTATCAAATGGATACTTGGAACCTTTTAAATTTTCTAAAATTAGCTTGTTTTTTTACCCAGTGAGAGAGATTATAACCTCTGATATTGTGTTCCGTTTAACAAATATTGTCATGCTGAAGCGTCCAGAAATATAATAAATGAATATAACTGTGATAGCCGTAGTTTAAGGGGTGGACCTTCGCTGTAAACGGTAGAAAAGATTTATAAGGATGTTGCTAGAACTCGTGAGGGAAAGGTTTGACAGGCTCGGACTTTATTCTTTGGAGGGTATGAGGCTGTGGCGTGGTGTTACAAATGTGTATAAAATCATGAGAAAGATAACTAAGTTAAATGCACAGTTTTTTTACCAGGGTCGGGAAATGTGGAGGGCATAGGTTTCAGGCGAAAGGGGAAGGTTTATAATAAACCTGAGGGCAATGTTTTCATACAAGGGTTGTGGGTATATGGAATGAACTGCCAGAAAAAGTAGCTGAGGCAGGTACAATGACAAAGGACAGGTATATGGATACAAATGTTGTAGTGAGATCTGTTCGTAAATGAGACCAGCTTAAGATGGGGCATGTTGGTCCGTATGGACAGGTCGTGCTGAAGAACCTGTTTCCATGCTATCATGCTTCACATGATCTATATGTTGGAAGAATCAAAACAACAGTACTATAGGATTATATTCACTTCAATGATTATAACAGTTCAGAAATGCACTTGATCAAACCTTGTGAAAGACAATTTAGAATTGGCAATAAATGCTAGTCTTCCAATGATGAATACATTTCATAAATAGTTTTTTTTAAAAGAAAAGGTAGACTGATTATTTTCCCAATTGATACAAAGTAATTTAATCAGTCAAAAGCTTTCCTTCAACTAACTTGTTGACACACATCATTTTAGGTATGAATGCCAGATTTGGGGATTCTAAGCCAGTGGTGATAAGGAGTTGCTGATTCCAGCTCTTTGGATCAGCTGACAATGGGATTTGTTCATTTAAATGATATATGACTGCACTTTATCCAATCTAACATGACTTAAACATTTCTAATCTTTATGAAGGATTAATTAAAGCCAATTTATCTGGTATTTAGGATGGACAAAACACAAACGGGACACATCTTAGGTGATCCCAGGAAAAGAGAAACAATCGTTGCTCCTGACAGACAAATGTCCTTGGTGTCATTTTTACTTGTGCGTCTGATGACACATGTGGCTATGTTTATAGGAACTATGGAGGATGTCAAGGTATTTTATTTATAAGGATTTGGTATTAGTAATCATGCATATCAGTTAAATGCATATGTTTCTAGACAAAATCTAGTTTGAATTGTTAGTATTTTGTATAGACACTGGAGTGGCAGTTTTTGAAAAACCCTGCTCAAACAGTTGTATATTCTGTACTCTGGATATTTTTTTCTCTACCCGTTTTACTTGAGCTTGGCTTGATTGTGTTTGTGTATAGTATTATCTGATTTAATTGGGTAGCATGCAAAACAAAGCTTTTCACTATGGCACGTGAGAATACACATGACAATAATAAACCTCATGTTGACAACAAATCGAACAAACTTAGAGGCGTTGAAGTAAATCAGAAATTGGTGACTATTTTAATAAATGCCTACAAATGTTATAAAGGGGAGTAATATCTGGCACTGTCAGGAGATCTATAGCTTTGCTAGCCTTAGAAAAGTTGATTTAGGAGTGTGAGATGATTCAAGTTTCCTGGTTGATATTTCAGTCGTCTTTAATTAAATATTTGCAAGTAGATTTTCCAATTAATGGTGCTGGATATTTTGATTGTAAAATCTGATTAAAACTAAGAGTAAGTTGTTTCAGCATTGAAAGATTGCAAGAACTTCTATGTTTGACATCAGGATGCATTAATGAATATATATAAATGTCATTATGTACATTCTACCCTCTCATCAAACATTTTACACATAAATTGTGACCAGAAGAGAAACTGTACCATATTCGTGGTCCCTTAGAATTGCTGCTTGGTTCCATGACAAACCTAACAGTAGATAAAATTGAGCCTGAGGTAATATCATGTTTAACCATATCATGGATATTGCAAGTTATTCCACTTTGCAGTGAACTGGAAAAAAAATCATGATTTTTGTCAATTATGTCATCCATGGATATAAAATATAGCCAGCAGGACTAATGAAGGACTAATCAGAATAAAGATGAAAATGAAGTGTGTATACAAGAATAATGAACTAAATCAGGCTAATATACTGGATCTGGTATCGTACTCGAGTTATCATAGAATTTTTAGATATAAATACCCATGTCTCAAAAAAGAGTGATTATTTTGCACAGTTAGTTTGGGATTTTCTTTTAATATGGCACAATACCAACTTGTGCACAAATGTGAGTAGATTGCAAATGTTTTTAAATATTGTACATCCTTAACTTGCACTCAAATTGCAAAATTACCTCAATATGTAAATTATCTTTTTAATTTTTTTGTTCTACATTCTTTTCCACAGTCAATAGAACAAATTATAAAACCACAAGTTCAAAATCCAAGGGACTTTCTCTGGTGTCATATCAAGAAAGACATAGAACAGCTCAGGAATTCACTGGCAAAGACTATCGATGAAACGGCAATAGTTGTTCATCTCTTTCTCCGCCAACTCATTCATCAAAAGAAGCGTAAGTATCTGTGTAATAAAGGAGCAAAATAAGGTCACAAGTATTTAATAGAAGAACAAATGTATTTTTAGTTCTGTCACTAAAATTCACTATCTACTTTTTTAAATATTATTTTTCTAGTCCCTACATTACCAGACCTGTCCACCAAGGTACAAAGGGAAAATTGGGAGAAGTCTATTTCAAAAGAGGTGATAACTCCTGCAGTGGAGGTGAGATTTAATTTGTTTCTGTTTTATTTATATTTAATATTTATAAGTAATATTTAAAATACATGTCCCTGCAACAATACACAACATTTAAAAAAAAAATTAAGTGTGGCAACTATATTTTAGAATTCTGACTAACCTAAATTTGTAAACCCTCTGCTCAGCAGTGGATCTTAAGAGAAAATTCAAGTAGTTATTCACCTTCTTTTATTGACTTCAAACTTCAGATCAGAAAAGCCCAGCATATAATCATTTTTATTGATGGAGCATGCAATGGAATCAGGCTCTTTGGCCCAACCAGTCCATGCCAACCAAGATGCCAATCTGAGCCAGACATATTTGCTGACGTTTGGCCAATATCCCTCTAAATCTTTTCTATCCATTCACCTGTCCAAATGTCTTAAATGGTGTTATTGAACCTGCCCCAACCATTTCCTCTGGCAACCCATTCCACATACGCATTAGCCTCTGCGTAAGATAGTTGCCCTCAGGTCCCTTTTACCTTAAACCTATACGCTGCAGTTTAGGCTAATACTACTAATTCCCATTAATGTTTCTGTTTTACATACTGGGTTACCTGACCTAGACTTAATTGCCTAGACCTAATGAGCACAAAGCAGCACACTTTTCTTAGGATGGTATTCCGTTATGTGATTGAAACAATACACTTCTTTAACCTTGCAAGATTATGTAGTGATAAGCTTGCCAGCAGTCATTTATGCCGTGTTTTCTCTCATCTTCACAAATGATATGCCACATCATCAGATATTGTAATATGATTTCAAGTTGTAACTGTTTTACTGTTTGGTTAGTCGGCATATCCAACATTATTAGACTCAGTTAAAAAGCGAAATGCATACATTAAGAGATGCCCCTGTTTATCTAACAACAAACAATCTATAGGAAAAACTCTTGTTTAGCTTGCAACCCAACATATAAACATTGAATTCCCCAATTTTAGGAAACAAACACACTTCCCCCCTTTTTCTCCCTCCCGCCCTTTCCTGTACCCTGTCCCCACATGGTGGTGAGTATCGTTTCTCTCACAACCCAGCCCCACTTTCCCCTCATCCCTCCTCCCGTCTTCTTCCACCATATCCCTCCCTCTGTCTTTACATCTCACTCCTCTCCTTATCTGACACCCTTTTGCCCCTTTTCATCTCTAGTCTTTGTGCACCCAACTGCCAATCAAACACCTCTCACCTGCACCAACTGGCTGGGCTTTGTCCCACCCACCTCTTTTCCAGCTTCCTCCCCCCTACTACAATCAGTCTGAAGAAGGGTCCAACCCGAAACATCATCTATCCACATCCTCCAAAGATGCTGCCTGGCCCGCTGAGTTACTCCAGTACACTGTGCATCTGCATTTGTTTGTGTCTCTCTTGTTTAAAAATATATAGATTCTACTTGCACATGCAAATATGCCAGTTCAATTGAAATTAGGGAAATATATTTTTGTTTGGATGTTGGAAAATAGATTTCACAGAGGTTCCTCTTAAAAACGTCCATTAAATTAATATTAATGGTTTTCCATGCAAGCAAAATAAAGCATTTTAATTTTTCAAAAATGTCTGTTTCTAGTAATCTCATTTTTTTTCTCAACAATATTCAACATTTTATCTGCATATATTTTGAAAATTTACCTTAATGTAAGAGCGATGAAGGAGTCATGTAAGAAAATAAGCATGACACTATTTCAAAGCATCTCATTGATGCAGTAGAGTATTACCAGAATGCTGCCTAACTGCAAGGAGAGGTTGGACAAACTTCTAGTATTTTCTCGAGAAAGCAAGAGGTTTATAGGAAACTTAATATAAGTATATAGAATTATGAAGGGCATAGATTGGGTAGACTCTCAGAACCCTTTTCCCAGGATGGAAATATCAGAGGCTAGAGGACATAACTTTAAAAGGGGCAAAACTTAAGAGCTGTGCAGGGAAACATTTTTATACAGAGGGTGTTGGGTGCCTGAAACACACATTGTGAGTCGAATGACACAAAATTGCTGGAGAAACTCAGCGGGTGCAGCAGCATCTATGGAGCGAAGGAAATAGGCGACGTTTTGGGCCGAAACCCTTCTTCAGACTGAGAGTTGAATGGTCTGTTCAGTGGTGTACTTTTCTACATTCTAAGCTCTATTGGCTATAAAGCACGTTAGAGGTCCTGAAAACATGAAAGAAACCAACTGAACATTCCTTTTGTTCTATTTTGATTTCAGTCTAGTATTGGAAATATTTTTTTAAACAGTACATGGAAATTTGCATACATGTACTTTTGAAGTGTGATTAGTTTAATTACAGTAGCATCAATTTACCTGTGAACATTTGTTTTAACAGAATCTGGACAGGAAACTTGTGGATATTAACAGCCAGATAAGTCAAGATAAAAGAAGTTGTTCAGATTCTATTGTCCAAATTGTGTACAGTGACCCCCAAACATTCCTTACATTACCTAAAGAGGATGCCTTGTATTGCTCTACTATATGGGCTTGTAGAAAGAGAATTTCTCCTGAACATTTGAGACATATGATGGAGAATAGGGAAGAGAAAGAAAATGTGCCCATCCTGCAGACATTTCTACAAAAGGTATGATTTGTTTTATGATCTATATTCCAGTGAAATACTGTTTATTGTATGTAAAGAGATAGTAGCTTCACATCTCTCTCACCTCACTCGTCCTACCTTCACCCTCACCATCCCTCTCCCCTCTCCCGTTTGCTCCCCCTCTCTCTATTTCTTGCATGTAAAAAGACTGAACTCTAACTTGGTGATGCAAGTTATAATGTGATGATCTTCTGTAATATTTCAATAAACTCTCAATGATCTCCTGATATGTAGGAAGTACAGTTAAGGTTGGTGAAGTACCTGCCAGAATTACTGGCGCTTCAGAATGACTTGACAAAACTATTTCAGAATACAACAGAGGTACCGAAGCGATCCGCTTCTGATTTTCTTCAAACCATCAGCTCTGGTAATTACCTTTTACAGCATGGGATCAGATTCGTTTTTTTTTTGTTGGGTGGGAGAAGCAATTGATGTTAATCCCACTTTTGTTTTGATTTCTTTAGAACCAGTAAGGAGTACATTTACATCCCGAATCTCATGCTTTATCTCTGTGTGGAACCAGCTTCGAACGTTCCTCATTACTAATGGTAAGCATTACTTGTTATTAACTTCAAAACCTAATCCAACATGGTTTATTTTAATTTCTTGTACCACCAGATATATTACATAATTGCTAAATTCTCCATTGGGAAGTAAGTAATCCTATACAGGTAAGACCAAGATTTACATACCAAACTATAACAAGGGCAATTTCCCAAGTTCCCACCGCCATGCTGATCTCAGAGTGCATTGGCAAATCAGTGACAGTATCTTACAGATTTCCACATTTGCAAGGGCTATGGAAAAACAGGATCTGCTATTGCCCAAACAGAGCAACATTTGTGACATATTCCTTCTTAATCAAGACCATTCATCTTGAATGCGATGATATTGTAGAACTCATTTCTAACTATTAATAAGATATTTCTGATAATCTCAAAGATCAAAACTGGTTCTTAGGTCATGTCTTGCCCCTGAACCCTAGCACTATTGCTCGAAACACTTTTAAAAGTTCAATACACCTCGAACTTAGATTTCTGACATGTTGATTTATCTGTTTGGACTTAATGACCTAAATGTTTGATGGATATTCCTAAACTGGAACATGTAATGGGGAGGAAACAAAAGAATAGAAATGAGTTGTCTATTGTCTATTGAGTTTGAGACTTTTTTTTCCCCAGGCTGAATTCCCCACAGGGAAATTAATGAGCAATTTGTGCACAGTAACAGCCTCTCAAACAGCTTGATATGATAACAACAGCCACATTTGTGTTTTGACTGTGTGCTGATATTATTTAAGGAACAAATACTAGATATGGCAATTGTTTGACCTTCAATTTATGAGATCTAATTCCAGCCATCTGCAAGCATACAGAAGGTCTTGATTTAACTTCCCAGACTTGTATATGATATTTCTAATGGTGCAGCACTTCCTCAACATTGAATTAAAACATCAGATATGATTTTGTGTTGTAAGTACCACCAAAATTTGAGTTGATGCACTCTGACTCAGGCAGAATTGCTATCCATAAAGCCAGAATTGATTCTAATCTCTTTGAAGTCTTATTGAGAGCTTACAAAGCCAGGGGAAGAATTGGCTTACATTTTGTGTGTTATTTGTGAGGCACCATACCAAGCAGAAGCAGAATCTATAAGTAGATATACAAATTAAACAGGTTGGTGCCTGAGGTAATTAGAATGAACATTAGAATGACATTGCGACTGGCAAGTAAATAACACAAAAATGCAATGTACACGTTTTGACTATTTTCAGTTTTAATGGCAACGGGTTTACTTTGTTGCAAATCATAAATTACAGGTGAATTTAAGATTCCGGAAGAGTTTGGTGCTTCGGATTTGGACATGCAAAACTGCCAACTTGAGGTTCTGCTCCCTCGACGCCAAGGTCTTGGCTTGTGCTCTACTGCACTAGTTAGCTACCTCATAGCTCTTCAGAATGACTTCGTATATACAGTGGAGAAGTATACTATTGAATCTACTCCGTGAGTTTGTTGTTACATGCATTGATGCTCTATTTTGAACTCTTTATTATTCTATCACTCAATTTATTTTGGTTAATACCTGTGTTACCATTCAACAATGTAAAATCAAAAATGTTCATTCTTCTAATTTGGCATAAGGCAATGAACATAGAAAATCATGAACCAAATGGAGAGAAAAGGAATTAGTTGACATCTTGATAGCTTTTTATTTAAGGGCACTTTGTCAGGACTTATCAATTTCAAGCATGTTCAGATCATTCAAATTAATACTAGTGTTAAAATAACTGACGTATTAGAAAGCTGAAATAAAAAACAAAAAATGTTGAAACTACTCGGGTCAATCTATGAATATTGTGGAGAGAAATTCTTTTTTTTTTTTTATATTTTATTTTATTAGAAGTAAGTACAGTCATATGGCACCAAAGTGCCTAATATATATTTTCATAATACATTTTATGTACAACTTCTTTTTTTTTTTTTGTTACATTGAAAAAAATTAGAATAAGAAAAATAAGTTAGATAGTAAAGGATAGAAAGATGTGAAATATATAGTGTGTGAAAAAAGAAAACGAGTAAATGAAGAAAGTTGAGAGAGAAAATAGAGAAAAGAAAATAAAATAAAAAAGAAAAGGAGATCATTATTTATAATCTTGACCAACCTTCGTCCAGTCCTGAAACAGTTCTTTTACAATTGTGTTGCACCATATGATTCCAAAAAAACGACGAATGGAGACCAACTCGTTATGAATTGGTCTGATTTATCCATTAGGAGGAATCGCATTTCCTCAAGATGAGCGGTGTCCAACATACTTGCATTCCACATTTTAACCGTTGGTATTGATGTACCCTTCCAAAATTTAAGAATTAATTTTTTTGCTATTATTAAACCATAGTTAAAGAATAAATTTTGAGATGTGTTCAATTTATTCCCATCTTCCATTACACCAAATATAATCGTTTCAGTATTAGGTTCCATTCTTGTCTTGAATAATTTTGTAAATATTTCAAAAATATCATTCCAAAATCTATAAAGTTTTATGCAGGAAACTAAGGAGTGTGTTATAGTTGCCTTTTGGGCTAGACATTTATCACAAGTGGCAGATATATTTGGATAAAATTTGTTCAATCTTGTTTTTGAATAATATAATCTATGTACAATTTTAAATTGTATTAGATTATGTCTTACATTAATTGAACATTTGTGAATATATATCAGGTATTTTTCCCATTTAACCTTCGTAATTTTTATCATTAGTTCCCGTTCCCACTCTTCTCTAAGTACCTCTGTCGATGGTAGGTCTATATTTAGAATACTATTATATAAATATGATATTAATTTTTGTGAGTCAACTTCAATATTCATTGCTTCTTCCAATAAGTCAGGAGTTACTTTTTGATATCCTTGTATATATTTTTTCACGAAATCGCAAATCTGAAGATATTTAAAATATTGATTGTTTTTCAATTTAAATTTTAATTGTAGTTGTTGGAATGATAGTAAGTTTCCCATTTCGTACATATCCCCGATCCTTCTAATTCCGAGACTTTCCCATTGGTTATATGTCTTATCAATAAGAGATGGTTTAAATAAAGGGTTATTCGCTATTGGCATTAACAGTGATAGATTTCTTAATTTTAAAGATAATTTTATTTGTTTCCAAATTCTTATTGTACCATATATAATTGGGTTCTTCTTATATATTGTGTTATTCATTTTTTTGGGGGGAATGGAGAGAAATTCTTAACAGTTTAAAATCACTCTGATCTTTTGTCAGTCTTTCTGAAGAGGAAGTTCATTCTTGTATAGATTTAATCTTAGCATTATAGAAGAGATAGGATAATTTTCAATTTGGAATTAATTGCTGGCATTTTGAATGCCATGGGAGCTTGCAATGATACAAGCTGTACAAAATGTAACTATATTGTGGCTTGTGATTTAAAATTCAACGTAATTGTAAAGTTAATTTACAATTAACAGAATTCACTTAGAGACAAGGAATAGCGGATGCTGGTTTACAAAAATAGGACACAAAGAGCTGGACAAACTCAGTGGGTTAGGCAGCATCTCTGGAAGGCATGGATAGGCAGCATTTTGGGTCGTGACCCTTCTCCTTATCCATGTCTTCCTGAGATGCTGCCTGACCCGATGAGTTACTCCAGCACCTTGTGTCCTTTTTTTGTAAACCAGCATTTGCAGTTCCTTGTGTCCAAGTGAATTCTGTTGTCTCTTGTCAAGATATATTGTCAAGATGTAATAGGCCATTCTCACGTTACGAGCTGACGCAAGAGGTAACCCGAGTGAAGGGGTCGTGGTTGAGCACGATATAACAAGTGAAAGATCAAGAGTTTAACCGAGTTCCCACGGGTAGACAGCGGTTTCCCGTTTACTTGTCATTTCTGCGATGTTCCCAGTTCATCTCCCGAGTTACTCTTGAGCCAATCCTGATTGAAGTTTTGTTTTAATAAGCAACAGTGTTATGTTTTAATAAGCAACAGTGTTAAAGAAGACCTCTCCATCCTGTGGCTTTGTTTTAAAGATATAATTCAGAGCGGCCGCATCTATTGATGTGACCTACAAAGGGAAAATGCGCACCATCCAGTGCCAGAGCAGTTATACTTATGATTTGTTTGAAACACACAGGTTTGATATGTTTTAATTGAATTTACTGCCATGTCTACACACTGCGGGGAGACGGGAGATTAAACCTTTGAATGTGGACGGATGTGCACATCAGATTGTTGTAGACGGAGCTCAAGGTTCGCCTCCTGAGTTGCTTTGGTGCTCAGGCGTGAGTTGAGATGGAGAGAGGTTGGGGGGGGTGGGGCGTCATTAATCTGTCTGGGGTGACATGGCTCTTGGGTTAGGCTGGGATCATTCTCTGCCGGGTGATCTTAGTGCGGGAGACAAGTGTAGGAGAGGTGTACTGACTGTGGGCAGAACTTTGGAAGTGATTGCCCACCAATCTCAAATGCCGCTGTGTCTCCCTGTCCCTGGGATAGCAGGGGGCGATAAAACAGCACAATACCCCCCTCCCCCTCCAACTCCAGAGGAATCCGCTCCCCGATGGGCCGCTACGGCGACAAGTGGCAGTTCGTCCACAGCACGAGCTGCGCCCCCTCATCCGCCACCCCAAGAACAAGACGTACCTTGCACACCATCAGCTTCTGCCCCTACGTGTTCCTCGAGTTGGAGCGGGGCTGGGCTGGAGTTGCTGCTGGCTGTGGGTCTCAGGGATCTCCGTGCTTGCAGTGGGCCTGGGGGTCGGTGTCCCGTTGGTCCTGACGTCTCCGGCCACCCCCCTGGACAGGAGCTGAGACTGGGAACTGTACCGCCCTTGCCCCCTCCCTCTGCAACTGCAAACAACCACACTCTCCTGCTCACCTGCAAGGGCGGTACAGTTCCCAGTCTCAGCTCCTGTACAGGGGGGTGGCCGGAGATGTCAGGACCAACAGGAACCCCTCCCCGATGGGCCGCTACGGCGACAAGTGGCAGTTCGCCCACAGCCCGAGCTGCGCCCCCTCATCCGCAACCCGGGTTCCTCTGGAGTTGGAGCGGGGCTGGGCTGGAGTTGCTGTTGGCTGTGGGTCTCTGGGTTCTCCGTGCTTGCAGTGGGCCTGGTGGGCCTGGGGGTTGATGTCCCATTGGTCCTGACGTCTCCGGTGACTGGCACGGACCTGCTGGCATCGCCGACGTGAAGACAATGTAAAGCCCCCGCGCCGGTGCAATGGGCGGGGAGCTGGAGAGGGGAGGGAAGGTGTCACACACATGGCTGGGAAGCAGAGGGGTGTAGGTGGGGGTGGTGACAGATGGGGCCAACAATGAGTGGAGAAAGACAGAAACACCGACGTGCAAAGGAGACCTACAACAGTGCATGATCTCTCTCGCGTGGCAGGTGACTGTCGCTGGGAAACTGAAGGGAGTGACAATCTGCTGCTGCCTGCCCGCTGAGTTAAAGAGTTCCCACGGTAGACTCACGATACACTAAGGTAAACGCACGGGCCACTACGTTCTTAAATCGAGTTAAAATGTTTCAATTATTAACCACAAGAGTAAAATTGACTCGTGGAAATTTCAAACATGTTTGATTTTTTGCAAGAGTAGACAAGTTACACGAGAACCTGCCGTTAGCGCCATGATGCACTACGTTGCGTCCACGAATGCCGTACGTTAATCGTACATTATTACCACGAGGTTTAACTCGGGTTACCTCTTGTGTCAGCTCGTAACGTGAGAATGGCCTATAACCATCAGTCAAACAAAAAAAGGTGTTTTTTTTCAATCTGCTGTGCCTTGAATAAAAGTTCAAATTTTGTGGCCTTTATAGATACTCAATCAGTCCACAGGATGTATCCGACTTGCACGTAATCAGATATGAGGTTGGAAAGGACATAATTCCTCTCCTCTTGTCCAACTGTCAATATACAATGGAAAAAGGAAGCGAAATTGTGATCGAGTATGACTTCAAGAGAATTGAACAGCAATTGACCAACAGATTCTTAAAAGGAAAACCACTTATTAGTTTAAAGGTAAGTCGCCATTAATGAGAGTGGTTCCTTATTTAGTTTTGTAAATAAATCTGCACAAACTATCACCAACTGTGGAAAAAAAGGACCATAATAATGGAAGATAGACACAAAATGCTGGAATAATTCAGCAGGACATGCAACCACTCTGGAGAGAAGGAATTAATGATGTTTCGGGTCGAGATATTTCTTCCGACTGATAGTCAGGGGAGAGGGAAACTAGAGATATGGAAGGGTAAGACATGAAAATGACAGATCAAAGCAGAGGATGATCAAGGAAATGAAGAATGCTTCGTTGTTGGCTGAGGGGAAGGTGACAATGAGGCATACAAACAGTAAAATGAATCAGGAGGACAGTAAAACTGGTCAGGGAACGAGGGTGGGGGGGAGAGAGGGAAAGCAAGGGTTACGAAGTTAGATAAATCAATATTAATACTGCTGGATTGTAAGCTGCTCAAGCAAAACATAATAATAGAACTTGTGAAGGATGTCAGTGCGGTGCTCTAAATGGTCACCTGTTTTTTCCCCACATTTTTCAGGGAATACCTACGCTGATTTACAGACAAGACAGAAATTATGGAATTATCTTTCATGATATCCAAAACAGAATTCCTCAGGTATTTTAGTTTGATCTTTTAAATACTGTATGTTTATAAGTAAATTTTGCATATTAATACACGTAGAAAAGACTGCATTCATTCTGCTGGAGAAATTAAAATTTCAGGCTATTTAATTTGCTTCAAAATGAAAGAAATATGTTAACACGCAAATACAAAGCCAAGAGTCATGTCTAGAGTCAAGAAAGTTTATTGTCATGTGTCCCAGATAGGACAATTAAACTCTTGCTTGCTGCAGCACAGAATATTGTAGGCATAAATACAGATTAGATCAGTGTGTCCATATACCATAGAATATTTATTATATATAATGGTAGGGAGGTCAGAGCCGATGATGGACTGGGCAGTGTTTACAACTTTTTGCAGCTTTTTCCGCTCCTGGATGTTCAGGTTGCTGTACCAAGCCACGATGCAACCGGTCAGCATGCTCTCTACTGTGCGCCTGTAGAAGTTCGAGAGAGTCCTCCTTGACATACCGACTCTGTAATCTTCTCAGGAAGTAGAGGCGCTGATGTGCTTTCTTTATGATTGCATCAGTGGTCTGGGACCAAGAGAGATCTTCGGAAATATGTAGCCCAGGAATTTGAAGTTCTTGACCCATTCCACCATCGACCCGTTGATATAAACTGCACCATTTGGTCAATCGGTCGATCTCACCTCTATACTCTGACTCGTCCCCATCAGTGATACATCCCACAACAGTGGTGTCGTCAGCGAACAGAGCCCAGGGAAGATGATCTGAGGGAGGAAAGAACAGGTTACTATATGACAATGTGGATGATGATGCAGGGCGAAAGGGAAGAAATAAGTTGGAAAAGAACTGGAGGTCATGACAGAAAAGAACATCAATGAAAACTAGATTAAATAATCCTTCAACACACTGGAACCACATTCTATCCCCTCCCAAATAAAAGGTGCAGAGGAATAATTCAATTGCTAACAGTTCCTTGGTGTATCCGGAAGTGGCGGCGCTGCCTTGCAGCTGCGGCTCGCCTGCAGTCCGTTTGTCTTTTCTGTTTTTTGTTTTCTTTTGTCCCGTTGCAGTTTATTTCGGTTTATTTAGTTGTGTATGTGTGGGGGTGGGTGTGGTATGTTTTTTGACTCTTCCTTCGGGGGGGGATGTGAACTTTCCTTCCGTGTCCGTCTGCGCTGAGGCCTATCGCGGAGCTGGCGGCCTCCAACTGCGACCGACCTCGAGGCTGCGGAGGCAGAGCCAGGACTTACCAACGCGAGGCTGGCCGACTTCGGGGCTGTGGTTGCGGGGCGACCCAACTTCCGACTTTGGAGGCTCGGCCGCGGGCCAGTGGACGACATCATCGGGAGCTCGCAGGTCACAGGTGGTGACCTGTTTTTCCGGAGCTCCCGCAACTACAGCTTCGTCCGCTGGACTGGAGGGCGGCAGCTTCGGCAGCTTCAACCGCCCCGGGCCGCGGAGTTTGAACCGGCCGGTTTGCGGAGCACGGATTCAGCCGTGGGACTTACTTACCATCACCCGGCGGGGCCACAACATCGGAGGCTTGGATTGCCTCAGCGTAGAGGGAGAGCAAGGAGGGAAGAGACAATGACTTTGGGACTTTAAACTGTTGAGTGTTTGCTATTTATTCTATGTTATGACTGCAGGCTAAACCATTGAATTGAATCCAATCCAATCCAATCCAATCACCAATAATTTGTCCTTGTCCAACCATATACGCTACGGCCAAGAAAGCTCTATTTCCTCAGAAGACGAAGGAAATTTGGTGCGCCTCTAATGACTCTTACCAATTTCTATAGATGCACCATGGAAAGCATTTGGTTTGACAACAGCTCTG
This sequence comes from Amblyraja radiata, assembly GCF_010909765.2. NCBI lineage: Eukaryota > Metazoa > Chordata > Chondrichthyes > Rajiformes > Rajidae > Amblyraja > Amblyraja radiata. Next base: position 11,581,122 of record NC_045981.1, on the reverse strand, counting down.
CATCAAATTACAAGGGTTGCAGATACAGCCAGTACATCTTTCAAACCAGCCTACCCCTCCTATTTATTTTATCGACACTCCTGTAAGCTAAGGGCGTAATCCGAACTCCCAATTTACCTTGTTGCTTCCCTTGCACGATTCTTAAATCTACACTTTCTCCGTAGCTGTAACACTATATTCTACATTCTGTTGATTTTTCTCTTTACATGATCTGTTGTACTTGTGTGTGATTTGATAGCATGGATAGCGCACAAAGCAGAAATTTTCACTGTACCTCTGCACATGTGACAATAATACCAAGCATTTAACCCTTTGCAATGTTCTACAAGTCGGTCATCATTTTCAACTCATACTTGCTAATGCTTTTCCTCTCAGGAATCACTGCCAATCTCTGTTATTAATGTCATAAGTGGTGAACTTCAGTCATACAGTGAAGTATGCGAAGCATTCACTGCTGTGGAAGTCACTTCAGGATTTTTGGCCATGTCAGGAGGAGACCCTGATCTAAAACTGGATGTTTACTTGAAGGATGTATTGCAAATGGAAGCTCAGACCTCACCTCATGTAATGGAAGTGAGTATATATTTATCCTATTTGCATTACAAATTGCAGCATTAATCTAGTATTTTTGATAACATATATATATTTTAAAACATTGTAAATTATTCTCATATATTTACCTTGCAAATAAAGGATCATGATGAAAATGATGTGTATAAAAGTCCATCTATTCATATAGATTCTTAGTGTTGTCTGGTGAATTGTCAACTTGTCTCCATTGATAGAACTCTTTTGAGCCAGAGCCTATAGATCCAAGCTCTGCTCTATGAGACAAGTACACAATTTACACATACAGGTCAAGTACAAGGGACCAGTAGGGTTTTGTGTTAAGGTTTTTTTGATCAACAATAAACAGTTTCTATAGATTCCATGACAAAATAGTGCAGATGTTGACAACAACATGCTTCCTGTCTGTTCAGATGATCTGGTTAAATTTTAAGATTCAATGCATTTAATCGGAAAGGTTTAGAGGGATATGGGCTAAATGCAAGCAAATTAGACTGTTTCCGGCTGTATAAACTCTTTGACTGAGTCTATCTGGTGTTGATATATTCATCCAACAACAGCAAAAAATGACTAACTGGTTATTCAACTAATTTCTGGCCTGGGATATTAACACAGAGTGATTGTCTTCTGTGTTTGGCCACAAAATAGTAATGGTGTATCAGAATTGATGAATGATAAGGTCCTACATTTCAAAATGTTAAAGCCCATCTTTATTAGATCTAACAATGATATGTGCCACTGTGATTTCTAAAAAGATTCCTATTTGAAAATATTTTTGCCACCTCCAACGGGATCCCACCACTGGCCACATCTTCCCATCTCCTCCCCTTTCGGCTTTCAGCAGAGATCGCTCCCTCCGTAACTCCCTCGTCAATTCGTCCCTTTTCACCCAAACCATCCCCTCCCCTGGTACTTTCCGTTGCAACCACAGGAAATGCTACACTTGTCACTTTACCCCCCCCCCCCTTGACTCCATCCAAAGACCTAAGCAGCCTTTCTAGGTGAGGCAGAGGTTCACCTGCACCGCCTGCAACCTCTGCTATTGCATCTGCTGCTCTAGGTGTCAACTGCTCTACATCGGTGAGACCAAGCGCAGGTTTGGCGATCGCTTTGCCAAACACCTCCGCACAGTTCGTATTAACCAACCTGATCTCCCGGTGGCTCAGCTTCAACTCCCCCTCCCATTCTGAATCCGAACTTTCTGTCCTGGGCATCCTCCATGGCCAGAGTGAGTCCCACCACAAATTTGAGGAGCAGCACCTCGTATTTCGCTTGGGTAGTTTACACCCCAGTGGTATGAACATTGACTTCTCCAATTTCAAGTAGTCCTTGCTTTCTCCCTCTTTCCCCTCCCCTTGCTAGCTCTCCCACAGCCCACTGTCTCTGCCTCTTCCTTTCTTCTTTCCCCCCCCCTCCCCTTCCCCACATCAGTCAAAAGAAGGGTCTCGACCCGAAACGTCACCTATTCCTTCGCTCCATAGATGCTGCCTCACACGCTGAGTTTCTCCAGCATTTTTGTCTACCTTCTATTTGAAAATCAAAGTCAATGGTGTCGAAATTTTTTTAATAAGAATTTTCTACATTAAGTGGACAGTTTAAGATTTCATTAGCAATTGACAATAGACAATAGGTGCAGGAGTAGGCCCTTCGAGCCAGCACCACAATTCAATGTGATCATGGCTGATCATTCCCAATCAGTACCCCGTTCCTGCCTTCTTCTCATATCCCTTGACTCCGCTATCTTTAAGAGCCCTATCTAGCTCTCTCTTGAAAGCATCCAGAGAACCTGCCTCCACCGCCCTCTGAGGCAGAGAATTCCACAGACTGTGTGATATTTGTTTAAATTTTTTTTTTTTAATATCAAAGTATGGTTTTGGAGTTAAGTGATTCTCTGCACTAATAAATAAGTGCTCTACCCGAACCAATGATATTATATGGCCGCATATAGAACTTCTGAATGAATTCTGCTCTCAGATTCACCTATAATGGGCCTCCCTGGTGACAAAATTGAGAATACCACCTCACAAAATGCATAATTGCAGGAGAGAATCAATTGTCTTCTTGTGAGATCCAGTGTGCTTGTGTTTCAAAATGAAGCACCATCAGCCCTTCATGTCATGTCCAAGGTTAATTATTTTTTAACATTATGTTTTTTCTGTTACTTTATTCTAGACATTGAGAAGATGCAACTTGAAGCACATCCAAGCACTCTGGCAACTCCTCTCTTCAAGAAAATCCGAATGTTCACTTATTTTGAATAGGGTATGAATACATCAGCAATAATTTGTTTACTAGTTTGTGTGTGTGGTTAGTGTTATATACATCACGTTTATTACCCTTTCCTGTTCCTCAAAAAACAGCGAATGACTTCCTCCTTGAAATTCTATATTTCTTAATTTTCCATCAGGGTCTGGATTGGAAGTCCAAATATTTTTACCCATTAGCATTGAAAAATTGGCAACTAGTGAAATGGGATCACGTGGAATTACAGATGTTGTAATCTTGAGCACAATACAAAGTGCTAGAGGAGCTCGATGGGACAGGCAGCATCTCTGGAGTACGTGGTGGATAGACGATGTTTTGGGAAGAAGGGTCCGGATCCAAAACATTGCCTTTCCATGTCCTCCAGAGATGCTGCCTGACCAGCTGAGTTTTTTTTTGCTTAGTAAATGGCATGTTTGAGAGTTGAACAGGAATTTGCAAATGGTTTTTCTATATTTTTGCCAACAACATTCTTCTTGAAGAAAGAAGGAGTAGGCGTTGGTCAACACTTTAGAAGTCTGCTGGACAGGTTCCTGATGTGCTTGCTGTAGATAAATGGCATGGATTCAGGGTTCAGTTACTTTTTTTTAAATGGACTCCTGGATGCTTTGGGCCTTCCTGAGCATTTCCACTGCTCATCGATAAATGTGTCAGTGAATTTACATAATTCTAAATGGCTGCAGATATTTAATTATTCCTCTTATATAGTGAATCAGAGTTCACACTTGAAACTATGGGTGAAGCAGTCAACATTAATATAATGATGGTCATAAAACTGATAGATTATGGAGCAGCTTCATCTGCACAATAAGTAACAGTTATTAACAGTGATTCTCTATACGGTGTTTTTCTGCAGCGATTATGTCAATTGATTTAAATCTCAACTCTCTATCTTGTTTCAAAATATACCGAAAATATTATGTTGCATTGCATAAAGTCTAAGTGAGTTTTAATGGCATTCTAAGCCATAATTATTGCTTGCAGCATGACTGGCCTGAGGAAACCGTATTCTGGCTGTAATTTCCTCCAATAAATATCTCAAGAGCATAGTAGATTTTGCTAAATATTTTATATTTATAATTTTGTGTTTTTCATTTTAAGCTAACGTTTATGTCCTGATCCTTATTTCACATATTGTGAGATCATGAAAAATGAATTGTGAAATCTGCTAGTTACTTCCTGTTCTGTCTGTAAGAATTTTTCATTGAGATCAACTACTCAGCCAACTTAATGAACTTAATGTTATTACACAGCAAGGATCTCCTTGAACTGGTGGTATTTACTGTCTGAGAAACAGCAGCTCACACCATATAGATCATGCAATCTTTTGAATTCAATTTGGTCACTGCAAAATCAATTTGTTTCTGTAGTCTTTGTTTATTATCATTATTATTATTATTATTATTATTATAATTATTATTAAACTTTATTTCAGACTCAAGGTCCAGACAAGATTTGATATTACATAAAATACATTGCATATAAAAACACCATAAAATACATATAAAAGCTTAGTAAATTACTTATAAGAGCATCATAAATTACATACAAAAACACAATACATGATTTAAAATCCAGAATAAAAAGAAAGATCAGTGTCTTACAACGAGACAACTATACCAATGTCTCCACAACTGGGATTGGTAGTTTAGTTTAGAGATAAAGTGTGTAAACAAACCCTTCGTCCTGCTGAGCCCACGCCGACCAGTGATCACCTGTACAGTCGTTCTAACCATCACACTAGGGACAATTTATAGAAGCCAATTAACCTATAAGTCTTTGGAATGTGGGGGGAAACCGCAGCTCCCGGAGAAAACCCCCACGGTCACAGGGAGAATGTACAAACTCTGTGAAGACAGCACCCTTAGTCAGGATTGAACCCGGGTCTCTGGCACTGGAAGGCAGCAACTCTATCACTGTGCCACTCTATCGCGATTGAGAGATACATTTTTTGTTCAGTTGCAAATAACTATTCTGGACTAAGCTGGAGTACAGACAGATGCTCGATGGCTGTGGTAGGGGTTACACCTCCTACAAGGTGAAACTGGGTAGCATAAGTGGCAATGACACATCACTTCTGGATGAGCTCAATGTATTTTATGCATGCTTTGAAAGGAAGAACAATGATACATCTCTACATCAGCATACAGGAGATAGATAGAACACCCTGGTTGAATGCTGCCGCAACACTAACCTCTCACTCAGATGATGTGATAGATAGGAATTCCTTACTCAATAGTGTGATAGATAGGAATTCCTTTTAAGGAGAGAAGAGAATATGCCCCGACTTTCATGCTACAGGTTGCTGACATTCTACTGCAGGTAATCAATCATAAAAGGTGTAAATTTATTATTTGACTGGTGACAGAGTCATGGGCCAGAGTTTGTTTGCGCTATTAATTATTTAGCACGTAAATATGCATGTTATAGTACATATTATGAAAATGAATGTTATTCATGTTTATTCAAATATTACATGGTGACTACATTTAAATGTTGGTGCCTGTTGATTTTCTCAGAAGGAGAAATCTTTCCTGCGAACAGAGTGAAAAAGTAATCTATATTTTTCATTTTTTTCCTTGTGTATGTTTCCAGGATCCTTTCTCAGGGATTAAAAATGAATATAAAGAGCACCTCAGTGAGGAAGTAAAGAAACAATTACGCCCCTTCTTTGTCCAAGCAAGTGTTGATACTTTCATACTGGAATTGCACGAGTTGCTGACTCTGAAATGTAAAAACGTTCAATCACCAGACTCTTTCAACCCAACTTGGAGGTAAGAGTACTTGTTATATGACACGCTCGTATACAACCACATCCTGCCAAACTCTTGTTTAGTAGGTTCGTTTTTTAATGCCCAGCCTTGCCTCTCTGCTACAGTCCTACAATCCACTCACTTTGTATTTGGTCAATGGACAGATGTGTCGCTGGTTCAGCGAGCATTTACTGTCCATCCCTAACTGACCCTGTGGAGCATCCTGGACCATGATAATATGCCAGATAATGAAAGGTCATGCAACATTAATAGACATCTCGAGAGTAGATGATGGGGCAATTCCCCTTGATGAAGAGGAGTTGCAGTGGGTACATATCAAATAAATGAGAAGAGAAATAACAATGACATGAGCAAATGTTTTTTTTAATGCAGATTGTAGTTTGAGCTTGGAATACATTGAGGGTAAATATGGTGGGCAGGTTTAGTTGTGGCCATCCAGAGAGAAATGAATAAATATATGGTCAAGAAGTAACTTAGAAGGTTGTGGAGAAACGATAGAGGGGTGAAACTCCAAAGTTGTTGATGTTACGAGAGTGGAGGATTTAAGTTATAAGGAGAGGCAGGATGAGACTATGAGGAGGCTAAGGGCAGAGGCAGAGACTATGAGGAGGCTAAGGGGTGATCTCTACAGAAGTTTATTAAATCATGTGGAACAGGGAGAAAGTGAAAGGCCACAGTTTATTTTCCCCTAGTGTCGGCCAGTGTAAAATGAGAGGGCAGAGTTTTAAGGTGAGAGGGGAAAGATTCAAAAGTCATCCCAGGGGCAACATCTTCCACAGAGGGTGGTGTATATAAGGAATGAGGTAGGTGCAATTACAATATTTAAAAGATACTTTGACAGGTACATGAAAGGAAATGTTTGGCGGGATATGGACCAGGCACAGGCAACTGAGACTAGTTTAGTTAGACAACTTGGTCAGCGTGCACAATTTGGGCTAAAATGCCAGTTTCTATGCTGTTTAACTCCATGACTGTGATACAGATGAGGCAAGTTTTTTCTCAGTATCAGGAATCTTCAGAACTCTCTTCCTCAAAGATCAGTGGAAGCAGAATTTCTGGCATGGTCTTGATAATCCAAGTCACAAAAGTTTGAAATGATGCTGGAGAGAATGGTTTAAAAAAAAGGTTTTGATAATTGATGAGGAGAAAGAAATGAGGATCCTCTGTTTGTATAATGCTTTAGAAAAAATACAACTATGACAATAACTCTGCTTGCTATTCCAGTCTGAAAATGTCGCTAGGATCTTTTATGGATGTGAAGGAAGTGGACAATCTGCCAGAACTTGAAGACATTTTCCCAGAAACAATTTTGATGTCACAGAGTGTGGAAACCTGGAAAGCAGCCGTGGCTTTCAAACGGGAACAGTTACAGTTTACAAGATAAATCTTAAGAGCTAAAAGCTTTGTCTCTCAGTAATGATAGTTTAACTCTACTTTTTAAAAATGGGACCATTTGTAAAGGGGAGGTACTTTCTGGAGACATTGTAATCTACATATCAATGAAGTAATGATTTACAGAGTACTGCCAGATGTAACCTGATTTACCTGGAGGGTTTTAGATGTTTACAGAAAACAAATTATGATAGTTATTGCTTACCTCTGTGCCTTAATGTGCTATATTGATCAACCACTATAGCCCATCAAGAAATTACTTTTTACTCTGCACTGCATAAACATTTTTATAAATATGAATGTTTTTATATATTTTTGATGCCATGATGAAAATAATGCAAAATTTCATCCATTTGTTGCACTGCCTTTCTGCCGACCAAAACAAGCTGCTTAAAAAATCTAAAATGTAATTAATTTGAATAAGACGTGTTTATTTTGTTCACAAAATTTACTGTTTTTCAATGTTTGTGTATCATTTACTTGATGTAAATTTCAACTGAACTTGAATGTAACCGGAATTAAAAAAATCATACAACATTCAACAGCGGCAAGCTATTTGAAAAGAAGACATTATCAAGTCATAGTGGAAGCATCGTTTGAAAATCAGGAAAATCTGTGATAGAGTGGATAACAGGAGAAACTGTGTACAAGTAGCGATTGTGCAAAAGTGGAGTGGGCAGAGTAGTGAATAATAATTAGTAGGTATGGTAAAGGTATAATTTGGAAATTACCAAAAAAAGAGGAAATAATAATGATGTAAGGCTGGCATGGCAGATTACTGAAAATTGTTGAATTCAATGTAGCGGCTGGAAAATCTTTACAATGTGCCTGTACAGAAGCAAAGGTGCGGTTCTTTGAAATAAATGTTGATATAGTGTAGGAAGCCAAAAGCAGACAGTCCAGAGGGGGGCTAAAATAGAATGGCAGATGCTGAAAGCTCCGTAATTGGCAGACTGAACAGTCATCTCCTGCAAACTTGTAACTCAACCTGTATGTGGTCTCCCCATGAGAACAATTAAGACCCTCAAAGAGGACATGTTTTAGATATAGAGCCGGTGCATGCCAATGAAGGAAAGAAACATGGAGGGCAAGAGCTTCCTGGAAACCCATTCCTGGAATGTAGTTACAGAAAAGACATGAGGTTCATAATAAGAAAACCAAGCTGAATAAAGAAGGTGCAGAAGAGAATAGTTACAGCACTCTCAGCCAAAATGCCACAAATACGTAACTGTTATGTGTTTACCATATTATGTTTAATTAAGTTGATGAAATTAGTATCTTAAGGGAGTTTTTTTTGTTTGAGTTAGGATGAGATATGGCAAGACAGGTCATTGGATGGATTAGTTTAGTATAGAGGTACACCGTGGAAACAGGCCCTTCAGTCCACCATGTCCATGCCGACCAGTGATCACCCTTACACTAGTTCTATCCTACACACTAGGGGCAATTTACAGAAGCTAATTAACCAACAAACTTGCTTGTCTTTGGAATGTGGGAGGAAACAGGAGTATCCAAAGAAAGCCCACGCGGTCACAGGGAGAACATACAAACATCGTGCTGACAGCAGCCGTAGTCAGGATTGAACCTGGGTTTCTGTTGCTGTAAGGCAGCAACTCTACCACTGTGCTACCCCCTGGACATGCTCCTTTACCATGTAGGAGGTAATGGATGTTTCCAATCTATCTTGGAAATCGTGTGCAGTATCACTAGCTACAACTGCTTAAGCTCAAGATTTCAGAGTTGGAACAGTGGTTGGATCTGCTGTGGCACATTCACAAAGCCAAGAACTTAATGGAGAGCAGGTTTAGGAAGTGGTCTTCTTGCTGCTGAGCTGTCATTTTGCCTGTCCACATCTTCCAGAAATCTTGCCTGACCCACTATGTCACTCCAGGACTTTGTGTTTGTTTTTTGTAAACCAGCATATGAAGTTCATTGTTTCTCGAATATGACAGAGATGACTGATTCAAGGGGAATTAAAAGGAATAATGTTTCATACAGCATAGAAGCAGGCCCTTTTGTCCAACTTGTCATGCTGACCAAAATGCCCCATCTACACTAGTCCCACCTGACCAACTTACTTTGAAAATAGACTCAAAGTGAAGGATAGATGACGTTTTGAATCGGGACCCTTCAGTGTGCAGAAGTGTCACCCGAAATGTCACCCTTCCGTTTTCTCCAGAGATGCTGCCTGACCCGCTGAGTTACTCCAACACTTTGTGTCTATCTTTGGTATAAACCAACACGGTGACACCGCGGTAAAGTTGCTGTCTTACAGCACCATAGACCCGGGTTCGATCTTGGCTCCAGATGCTTGTCTTCACAGAGTGTGTACATTCTCCCCATGACCTGGTGGGGACTTTGGTTTCATCCCACACTCCAAACACGTAGGTTAATTGGCTTGGTATAAATGTAAAAATTCATTCAATATTATCCGCCGTGTAGGATAGTGTTACTGAAAGTGGATCGCTGGTTGGTGCGGACTCGGTGGGCCGAAATGCCTGTTTCCAGGCTGTATCTCTGAACTAAACTAGCAGTTCCTTGTTTCTACTTGCTTTGAAAATGTTCATTTGATTTTTGTCGTCAATAAGCACACTTTTAATTAAAAGATGTTTAAATATTCTTCATGCCCTTCCACCATTGCATGCCGAGATGCATTGGTTTGCAGTGATTTTTTCAAGGCACAGTTGTAAGGAAAGCATCATATATGTTCATGCATTAAGAGTTGCAACAATCCAACCTCTCTGGTCGGGGTCAAAGATAATCTTTGGTCGGGGTTACGTGGTGGCGCATGCGCGCGGGCGTTGCGGACGCGGGAGAAGCAGGGTCGATGCTGGCGACGCGGGAGGGTGAGGACGGGCGGCAGCAGCTCCGGCAATGGGAGAGGTACAGCCCCCCTCACCCGCTTTCCCTTTCTGCACCACGACAAACGAAGCAAGAGATAGACATAAAAAGCTGGAGTAACTCAGCGGGAGAGGACTCGCCCACATCCACACCGAGCCGCACAGCTCCCAGCAGTGGGCGGTTTGCGCTGTCAGGAGGCGGTGAGCAGGGCTTTCGGTCGCAGCCGCCTCTGGGGCCGCTGGAGGACTGGACTGTGGACTACAAATCCCAGAATGCTGTGCGGCAGGCAGTCCTGCCCAGTCACGTGGCTGGGGCTGGCACTGAGTAACGTAAAGGAGATCATGTGATACTGCAGCATCAGCAGCTCTCTTTTTCAAAAAGGGAAAGCTATGGAGCACCCTACACTGTGTAGGAAGATTAGATTAGATTAGATTAGATTATTTAATGACCACACAGTCAAGGTGGTGGAATTCAGGTTCAGTACAGGATGTTACAAGGTAGGCTGATTCCCGTCAAACATAACATAAAACACAACATCATACAATATACATTACATGCATGGGGAGGATATGTGCTGTTGTCATAGTGTGTTCAGAATTCGGATTGCGTGTGGGTAAGAACTGTTTTTAAATCGAGATGTCTTGGCGGGCAGTGAGCTGTAGCGCCTTCCTGATGGCAGCAGGTGGAAGATGTGGTGAGCTGGGTGGGAGGGATCAGAGATGATTTTCTTCACCCTTGACACGGACCGTTTGTGATGGAGTGATTCTATTGATGGAAGGGGAGTGCTGATGATTTTGGATGCTTTGTTAACTATGCGCTGTAATTTATTACGTGAGTGAGTGTCTAAACTGCTGAACCAGACTGTAATTGATGAAGTGAGCATGCTTTGGATGATGGCTGTGTAGAATCGGATTAGGAGGTGTTTCCTTACTCTAAACTTCTTGAGCTGGCGGAGGAAGAAGAGTCTTTGGTTGGCTTTTTTGTAGATGTGATTTGAATTGATTTTCCATTTGAGGTTATTGCTTATGTGAGTGCCAAGAAATTTGAATGAGTCAGTGGTGGATATGGGTTCGCCTGAGATGAGTAGGGGGGTCTTGGGTTGTGCCTTACGTCTGAGATCAATGATGAGTTTGTGTGTTTTTGATGTGTTGAGTAAGAGGTTATTATCTGTGCACCAAGTGACTGCTTTGTGTGCAGGAACTGCAGATGCTGGTTTACATCTTAGATAGACACAAAATGGAAGGAATACTTTATTGTCACATGTGACTAAGCACAGTGAAATTCTTTGCTTGCATTCTTTTTACAATGTATACAAATAGCAGCCACCTACGGCGCTGACAAAGTTACAAAGCAAGCCAGCGCCTTTTGTCCCCCACCCCCCAACAGTTCCCCCACGCCGGGTCCCCATTGTCCTTTGCCTCCCATTGTCCATTGTTCTCCCCCACCTCCCTCACAGCGGTCCCTCCACTATTCTCCCCCCCTACCTCCCTCACAGCGGTCCCTCCACGCCGGGTCCTCCATTGTCCTTTGCCCCCCAACCCCCCATTGTCCATTGTCCTCCCCCCCCTCTACCTCCCTCCACGCCAGGTCCTCCATTGTTCTTCCCCTCCGACCTCACGGTGGTCCTGAGTTGCAGCGGACTGAGTCGGGAGAGGGAGACCCAGAGATAAAGAAGGATGAGGATGAAGGAAAATGTAGAATCCTTGATCTAGGTCTCAACCTGAAACATCACCAATTCCTTTTCTCCAGAGATGCTGCCTGACCCTCAGAGTTACTCCAGCATTTTGTGTCTATCCCAGACTACAGCACAGCAACAGCACGTCTATGCTGACCACCTTCCTGGTCTAACTAATCCCAATCTGAAGAAGAGTCCTAACCTGAAATGTCGTCTGCCCATTTGCTCCACAGATGCTGCCTGACCCACTGAGTTCCTCCAACACGTTGTGTTTTACACAAGATTCCAGCCTCTGTAGTCTCATGTTTTTAACTAATCCGAGATCCCATCTGACTGCACGTGGTCTACTTCCCTCCATTCCCTCTATGCTCTTGTTTTGGGTTTAATGTCTCTTAAACAATGTTATCTTATCTGCTTTTATCACCTTCTCTGAAAGGTTTTGTTGTGTACTAACCAGTCACCGGAAAAACAAAACATGATTACAATTAGGCCATTTGCAGCGTATGGACACATAGGGAATAACGTTCAGTTCAGTTTTGTGATACAATGAGGAAACAGGCCCTTCGGCCCACCGAGACCGCGCCGACCACTGATCCCGCACACTAACTCTATCCTACTCACTAGGGACAATTTATAATCTTTACAGAGGATAACTAACTTACGAACCTATAAGTCTTTGGAGGAAAGCAGAGATCCTGGAGGAAACCCACACAGGTCACGGGGAGAACGTACAAGCTCCGTACAGACGGCACTCGTAGTCAGGATTGAACCCGGGTGTCTGGTGCTATGAGGCAGCAGCTCTACCGCTGTGCCACCGTGCACCATTGAAAGAGCAGAATAAAGGATTAGCATGTCAACAGTGCCTGCTGTCACTCCCAGACCAAGTGGACAACTCTGTGCAAGTTTAGTGCAAGATGAAGCCAGTAAAGTCCGATTGAAGATAGTCTGAGGGTCACCAATGAGGTAGATCGTAATTCATGACTGCTCTCTTGTGGTTGGATGAATTGGTTACCTGATATCAGCTGGGATGAAAATGTCCCTGAATCTGGAGGTGTGCATTTTCACACTTAGATACCTTTAGGGAGAGGGGAGAAGAGGGAGTGGCCAGGGCACGACTCGTCCTTGATTATGCTGCTGGCCTTGCCGAGGCAGCATGTGGTATAAATGGAGTCAATGGAAGGGAGGTTGGTTTGTGTGATGGTCTGGGCTGCGTCCACAATTCGCTGTAATTGCGATCTTGGATGGAGCTCAAGATGGCGCCTGCCTGCGGCGACTTTTGCGGAGCTCCGGAACCTAAAAGGCTTAGATACAACTTCAATCAACTCATCTGGATCAGGAAAACGGCAAGCTGCTTGAGCACCTCAAGGCTCTCGCAATTTCGCGAGATCTCCCGCCTCCCGCAGCTGCGGGAGCCCCGGACTTTAAATTTTCCCACACTGGCTGTAAAACTCCCGACCCGACTGTGGATCACAGGTACTGTACCTTGAAACCCCGAGATGACCTCCAGAGCCGACGGGCTGGATCTTCCAGGATAAATGAAGCTGGAGCTGCAGCTGCCGACTTTGAAGGAGCTGGAGCTGCCGTCTGTGAGGGAATCCCCGTTCCAGCGCAGGTCCGCAGAACCAGCAGGTACAGTAAACACTACCTGGAAACAAAGGGGAAGCCTCCATTGTGTCCGGAAACATGGCCGACGGGCAGGACTTCAGGTCAGAATGAAGCGCAGGGGACTTCGGCCCCCTCTCCCTACTATACTACTGGCCAATGTACAGTCCCTTGAAAACAAAGTGGAGGACTTAAGGGCAAGGCTGCTTTATCAAAGGGAGCTGAGGGAATGCTCTGTGTTCTGTTTCACAGAGACATGGCTCACCCCCAGCTCCCCAGACTCAGCGGTCCAGCCTAAAGGGTTCTCCATCCACCGTATGGACCGTACGCAGGCATCTGGGAAAGGGAGAGGAGGGGGCGTCTGCCTCATGGTCAACTCTGCGTGGTGCTCAGACGTGGCAGTCCTGTCCAACTCCTGCTCTCCACACCTCGAACATCTGGTGGTGAAGTGCCGTCCCTTCTACCTCCCAAGAGAATTCACCTCCATCATCCTGACCGCGGTCTACATCCCACCCCAGGCAGACGTCCATCTGGCACTGGAGGAGCTGCACGCCGTGGTCAACAAACAACAGACGTCTTACCCCGAGGCATTTACCACCATTGCTGGGGACTTCAATAAGGCAAACCTGATGTTCGGCAGCTGTGGCGGGGGCTGAATGCAATCACCTCCTACAAGGCGAGACCAGGAGGCAGCTCGAATGTCGGCGAAACATCACTCCCTGACGAGCTCAATACGTTTTACACATGCTTTGATCGGGAGAATACTGATGTGCCTTCCCGAGCCCCCATTCGCTGTGATGGTACAGGTTCATCTTTTATCCGAAATTCCGAAAACCGAAAAGCTCTGAAAACCGAACATTTTTAACTGCCGGGATCGAGGCGCAAACTCGCGACCTTGCGGCCACGAGCCGAGCACTCGTGGCCGCAAAATGTTAAAATCTACGCTAAAAATCTTCCATTCCGAAATCCGAAAAATTCCGAAATCCGAAAAGTGTCTGGTCCCAAGGTTTTCGGATAAGAGATTGTGAACCTGTATTTTAGTCTCAGTCACAGAGGCCGACGTCAGGAAATCCTTCAGAGGGGTGAACCCCCGAAAAGCACCTGGACCTGATGGTATACCCGGTCGTGTTCTAAAAACCTGTGCGGACCAACTGGCTGGAGTTTTTATGGACATTTTCAACCTGTCACTACTGAGGTCTGAGGTCCCCACCTGTTTCAAAAGGGCATCAATTATACCAGTGCCCAAGAAGAGTAAGGTGACGTGCTTCAATGACTACCGACCTGTGGCACTAACGCCTGTGGTGATGAAGTGCTTCGAGAGTTTGGTCATGGCGAAAATCCACTCCTACCTCGACAAAAACCTGGACCCACTGCAGTTTGCTTACCGCCACAACAGATCAACGGTGGATGTGATCTCGCTGGCTATCCACTCCACTCTGGACCACTTGGACAACAAAAACTCATATGTCAGGCTGTTATTCATCGATTACAGCTCGGCATTTAATACTATCATCCCCTCCAAGCTGGTCACCAAACTCGCAGAACTGGGTCTCTGCGCATCCCTCTGCAATTGGATCCTCGACTTCCTCATCCACAGACCACAGTCTGTTCGTATTGGTGGAAATGTGTCAGACTCGATAACAATCAGCACGGGAGCACCTCAAGGCTGCGTGCTCAGCCCCCTGCTGTACTCACTCTATACTCATGACTGCCTAGCCGGTCATAGTGCGAACTCCATCATCAAGTTCGCTGACGACACCACTGTTGTGGGACGTGTCACTGATGGGGATGAGTCCGAGTATAGAAGAGAGATTGAGTAACTGTCCATATGGTGCCAGCACAATAACCTGGCCCTCAACACCAGCAAAACCAAAGAACTGATTGTGGATTTTGGAAGGAGTAGGATGGGGACCCACAGTCCCGTTTATATCAACGGGTCAGTGGTTGAAAGGGTCAAGAGCTTCAAATTCCTGGGCGTGCACATCTCTGAAGATCTTTCCTGGTCCGAGAACACTGATGCAATTATCAAGAAAGCACATCAGCGCCTCTACTTCCTGAGAAGATTACGGAGAGTCGGTTTGTCAAGGAGGACTCTCTCTAACTTCTACAGGTGCACAGTAGAGAGCATGCTGACCGGTTGCATCGTGGCTTGGTTAGGCAATTTGAGCGCCCTGGAGAGGAAGAATCTACAAAAGTAGTAAACACTGCCCAATCCATCATCGGCTCTGACCTTCCTTCCATCGAGGGGATTTATCGAAGTCACTGCCTCAAAAAGGCTGGCAGTATCATCAAAGACCCACACCATCCTGGCCACACACTCATCTCCCTGCTACCTTCAGGTAGAAGGTACAGGAGCCTGAAGACTGCAACAACCAGGTTCAGGAACAGCTACTTCCCCACAGCCATCAGGCTATTAAACCTGACTCGGCCAAAACTCTGAACATTAATAACCCATTATTTGCACTTTATCAGTTTATTTATTCATGTGTTTTGTAGTCAATGCCTATTATGTTCTGTGTGCTGAAGCAAAGCAAGAATTTCATTGTCCTATCAGGGACACATGGCAATAAACTTGAACTTGAACTTGAACAAAACCAAGCTGTGATGCATCCCGATAAAATGCTTTCTATGGCACCTCTGTCGAAGTTGGTGAAAACTGTTGTGGACATGCCGAACTTCCTAAGTCTTGGATCTTTATGTTAATTTGTGCGGTCTCCCCGGCATTCCTGTGGGGGGTTTTCCCCCTGAAATTTGGATTGAAATATTTTGATGTAGCGTGATTGATTCTTCTTTTATTTCGTCCACAAAATATTTTCCTGTTCTCAATACAATACAATACAATGTATTTGTTGTCATTTGAACCCAGAGGTTCAAACAAAATTTGGTTTCTGCAGTCATACAAACAAGAAGAAGAACCAAGACAAAACACAATTTACACAAACATCCATCACAATGAATCTCCTCCTCACTGTGATGGAAGGCAAAGCCTTATCTCTCCCCTGCACTCCTCGTTCTCCTCCCGATGTCAGAGTCAAAGCCCCCGGCGGGCGATGGTAAATAAGTCCCGCGGCAATTATAAAGCCGCGCCGGGTGATGCAAGACCTTGCTCCGGGTCTTGGTGTTGGAGCCCCCGGCGTGCGCTAACAAGTCCCGCGGCCATTTAAAGCCGCGCCGGGTGATGTAGGGCCACGCTCCAGGCCATCCTCAACCCCGCAACTCGGGCGGGAGAAGTCGCCATTGCGGAAGCCCCGAAAAGCGGTCTCCCAGCAGGGACCCGCGGGCTCCCGGTGTCACCGTCCACCGGGCCGGCGGTTGGAGCCTCCGAATCTCCTGGGTCGGGCCGCAGCAGCTCGCCACCACAGCTCCTCCCGCTCCAAACTCGGCCAGCTCCGCGATGGTGGGTAAGTCCGCAGCTCCGCGACTGGAGCCCCAGGTCGTTCCGGTTGGAAGCCGCTCCACGGTGCTAGGCCCCAACGACAATGGAGACCCGACAGAGAAAAGGTTGGGTTCTCCGTGCAGGGGAAAGATTTTAAAAGTTTCCCCACCCCACCCCCCACCCCTCACACACATACCCAGTTTTAAAAATAAAACAAAAAACTACATTCAAACGAGACAAAAATAAAAAAAGACAGACGGATTGCAGAGGCCGCTGCGACATGAGTCGCGCCGCCCACCCGGAAGTTTCTCTCAGGAGAAACAATATTCATTCAGTGGTGGAACAGTGGTTAAACTACCAGAGTATTGATATAAGAGGTAGACAAAAGTGCTGGAGAAACTCAGCGGGTGCAGCAGCATCTATGGAGCGAACAAAATAGGCAACGTTTCGGGCCGAAATCCTTGATATAAGAGCTTGAGTAACAATCCAGAAAACTGAATTCAAATTCTACATAAGACTTGTGGAATTTAAATTCAGTAAATAATCTGCAATTTTGGGGAAGAGATAAAATAACTAGTCTTGACCAGAGAAATAAAGTTTGAAAGTTTAAACTTATTTACTAAAATCCTTTTGGGGGAGAAAATCTGCCACCCTTAACCGGTCTGGATTATATATGACTCTAGCCCCACCACATGGTCAATCAACTACTCACAGCACCACATGGTCAATCAACTACTTCCTTCGCTCCATAGATGCTGCAGCACCCGCTGAGTTTCTCCAGCATTTTGGTGTACCAACTACTCACTGAAGTGGCCTCGTGCACCACTCAGCCTTTGGAAGATCAAGAATGAGTCTGGACCTATCTGGCTGTTGGGAAAATCTGACCATGCCAGTGAACCCCAGATCCTAAATAAGTTACCACAACAGAAAGCTTTAGCTCGGCCAAATTTTAATTGGGTTAATAATTGCCACTTGGCAACATGAAATCACACTAGAGTTAAATAACCAGCTCCTTTTAGTATCTAGTTCTCAGTCATAGATTAAGCTAACAAATTAGATGTGGAGGAAGGGACTGCAGATGCTGGTTTACACTGAAGATTGACACAAAATGCTGGAGTAACTCAGAGGGACAGGCAGCATCGCTGGAGAGAAGGAATGGGTGACGTTTCAGGTCGAGAGGAGACCCTTCTTCAGACTGGAGAAGGGTTTCGACCTGAAACATCACCCATTCCCTCTCCAGAGATGCTGCCTGTCCCGCTGAGTTACTCCAGCATTTTTAGTCTAACAAATTAGATTAGTGGGTATTACAATGAAAAACGAGTTTAAATTTAGGAAAATACTATGGGTTGCCTCTTAAATGCCCTCAGTTAACCTTGCAGAGATCCCTACACAAATGTTTGTGAATCGCTGTGTGAGTAGGGCAACCTGTCACTCGGGAGTTGAGGTCAATTTACTTAAGAGGTCAATATGGGATCCATGTAAAATGCCACAGGTAGGACATTGCTTCTTGATGAGGCAGGGGGTGGATAGTATGTTCTTTTTCTGTTGAGCTTTTGTATTCCTACAATCTTACTTAATCCCAGTTGCACTTTCTATATCATGATCATAAGGAATAAGTGTCGAATTAGGCCATTCGGCCCATCAAGTCTACTCCGCCATTCAATCATGGCTGATCTATCTCTCCCTCCTAACCCCATTCTCCTGCCTTCTCCCCATAACCCCTGACACCCGTATTAATCAAGAATCTATCTGCCAAAAATAAGCAGATACGATACTGGCTTTTAAGATGCTTTTGGATAGCCACATGGTATGCAGGGAATGGAGCGATATGCTTCAAGTGCAGGCAGGTGAGTTTAGTTGATCATGTCATCATGTTTGGCACAGATATTATGGGCCGAATGTCCTGTTCCTGTGCTGCACTATTCTATGTTTAAGAAGGAACTGCAGACGCTGCTTTAAACCGAAGATAAACACAAAAAGCTGGAGTAACTCTGCGAGACAGGCAGCATCTCTGGAGAGAAGGAATGGGTGACGTTTGGGGTTGGGGCCCTTCTTCAGATGTCTAAAGAAGGGTCTCGACCCGAAACGTTACCCATTCCTTCTCTCCAGAGATGCTGCCTGTCCCGCAGAGTTACTCCAGCTTTTTGTGTCTATCTGCACTATTCTGTTCTATTAAGTCCAGCATTTATTGTCTATCCCAAGAACTGAATGGCTTGTTTGGCTGTTTCAGAGGCAGTTAAAAGTCAACCACAGTTGCTGCATGTGTATTGGTAAAATAAAATGAATGAAGGCTACTTTTCCAAGTGTATAATGAGAATAATTTGTATGATACCTGAGCCTGATTAAAAATGAGCCAAAATTCAAGCATTGTCACAAGGACTTTTCTAGTCAATGTCAGCAATGTCTCACTATTTTGACTAGTTCTAAATGCTTAATGCTTGATTAAATTAATTATCGTCATTCTAGCTAATGGTCATTGGTAAAACTAACAATTATTTACTGTGTGGCTTTGCTGCTTAAATACTGATTTTGACTTTCTTCTGACAGCCAGCAGGTGGAACTGAAAAAGCAGATGGTTGACCATAATACCGAGGACTGGCAGAGCAATGAAGACTTTGCAGGGTTGGAGCGGGTCGGAGCGGTGGATTTATCCTTCATCAAAGAAGATGAGGTCAATGCTTGTGCTTCATTAGTGGTTCTCAGTTATCCTGGTCTCGAGGTAAAATAAAACATTAAACCTGAAAAGATTGTAATTGCTTCAAGTACAAACTTTTGCCAAAACCGGTCCTGTTCACTGTTGTAACAGCGATCTGCGTCACTTCAGGAACCAGATAAATACGGCACTCAAAAAACGCTGCAAATAGACCAAAGCTGGAGTAACTCAGCTACCGAAGGAAGGGTCTTGACTGCGTTGCCCATTCCTTCTCTCCAGAGATGCTGCCTGACCCGCTGAGTTACTACAGCTTTTTGTCTATCTTCGGTTTAAACAAGCATCTGTAGTTCCTTCGTGCTCAAAATATGCTGATTGCTTGTGGTGTCTTTACCACGCTCCAGATTATGTGGTAAAAATGGAATGTGACAGAGGTTTAAGGTGAGAGGGGAAATACTTAAGTATAGTCTGAGGGTCAACCTTTTCACTCAGAGCGTGGTGGGTATATGGAACGAGCTACCAGAGGAGGTTGTTGAGGCAGGTCCTATAACAATATTTTAAATACTTTTTTTCACAGCTGCAGGTATAGAGAAATATTTTAACATTGTGAACGTCCCAATGCCCTTCACAAGAGGAGAAGCAGATGGCGAAAATTGATGGGATGGGTCAGGATAAAGCTGAGAAAGCAAATGGGGAAAGTAAGAAATGACTAACATGAAGAAAAGGAGACACAAGGATCTGCAGATGTTGGAATCTTGAGTAAAATACAAAGTGCTGGAGTAACTCAGAGGATCAGGCAGCATATGTGGAGAACATGAAACCTTTCACCTTAAACCTATGTCACGTTCAATTTTTAACCACTCTTGTGTTTTGGGACACCATAAGCAATCTGGGAACCCCTTCCCAGTTCTCCCACCAGTCATACTGTCTCCGACTACATTCTATCTTTGTCCCGCCCCCTCCCCTGACATCAGTCTGAAGAAGGGTCTCGACCCAAAACGTTGCCCATTCCTTCTCTCCAGAGATGCTGCCTGTCCCGCTGAGTTACTCCAGCATTTTGTGTCTACCTTCGATTTAAACCAGCATCTGCAGTTCTTTCTTACCATAAGCAATCAGCGCATTATGAGTGCCTTACTGATCTGGTTCCTCTATGTCGACAGCCTTAGGTGAAGTGAGTACATTTAGATGATCGCACTAATTAAGTGATAGTTTCACCAATGACCGTTAGCTAGAATCATTATCATGCCTCCTTGGTGTGTGGGGTTATGAGTGGTACAATATATGAAGATGTAAAAAGTCCTCCCTGAGTTTTAACAGTTGCACATTGAGCAGAGAAGCTTACGTTTGCTTTTTAAACTATGAAAACGTCCTATACATTGAACTTCCCAGCCGGAATTACAGCATTGGATATATTAACATTTAAATATTGAGCAGCTGAGACATTGATTTAAACGTCCTGCATTGTTTAATTTGCTGCAGCTACCTGTCATTGCTATCTGTTACTGTTAATATTCAGCCCATCAGATTCTTGCTGTGTAAGCAACCAAGATAACAACTAAAACATTTAGATTTACCTATTGACTTTGCAAACTTTCCTTATGGCTTGTCAGTTGGAGTAGCAGATTGTCCTAATAAGACAATGAATGTTTCATGTAGAAGCAAGCAACAGCAGATGCTGGTTAATAGACAATGGACATGAAAAGTGTTGGAGCAACTCAGTGGGTCAGGCAGCATATCTGGAGAGCATGGATAGAATACATTTTAGGTCAAGACAGACCCTTCTTCATTTTGAAGGATCTCCTATTCATGTTCTCTTGAAATGCTGCCTGATCTGCTGAGTTCCTCCAGCATTTTGTGTCCTTTAATGAATGTTTTTTATATGAAATATTTAGAGTGATATTTTATCTCTGATAAGATTGAAATCAGTTTGAGCCAGGTTTCTTTACATCCAGAATAGACACAAAGTGCTGGAGTAACTCAGTGGGTCTGGCTGAGGGTCAAGGTCAGCGGGTTGGGATCCTTTTTTCAGACCCGAAATGTCGCCTATCCATGTCATGAGTAAAACACAAAGTGCTGGAGGAACTCAAACGGTCAGGCAGCATCTGTGGAGGATATGGAGCCTCAGTCAGAAGAAGGTCTTGACCTGAAAAGTCGCCTATCCATGTCCTCCAGATATGCTGTCGGACCTGCTGAGTTACTCCAGCACTTTGTGTCATTTTCAGTTCCTTGTGTCTACAACTTTACGTCCAGCATTGTCAATTAAATAATTGTTTAGCATTGTTACCTAAATAATCCTAGAGACGCCACCAAAATAATGTGCTGAACCTGCTTGCATGGTGGAGAACTGTACGGTACATAAATTATATATGGACAATTAAAGATATCATTCAGTTTTTTCTTGTTGCGTCTCTTCATTACTTTTATCGCGTTCTTTTTTTGAAGACATTTCTAACGTTATTATTTCTTGTTGCATCTTCATTCCTTCTATGAAGCCAATAATATATGATGAAAAAGGAGAATTTTATCTATTGGAGATATTTATAAAATTCTAAAGATAATTTTATCCATTAACATATAATTAAAAAAGACATTGTGCTATCGTGTACCGATCTGGCTGTATATTGGCAACTTCCTCCCGTGTCTTTTGTGCCCTTCTGCTCATAAATGCTTCTCGACGTCTCTTTGCGTTGTTCCTTGACCATCCTGCAACTCGATTGCTCCCATTTCTTTGCATGATATAAAAAAAGAGAAAGATATTTATCGCAATATAGATATTCATAAACTTGTAAAGACAATTTTATCTATTGTAGACATTTATAAACTTCTAAAGACAATTATATCTATCAATGCATTAACATGATTAAAAAAGACATTACGCTGTTATGTACCATTTTGGCAGCTTATTCTTGTGTCTCTTGTTCCCTGCGAACTTCCGTAATCTAGTGACCACTAGGGGGCGCCGCATGAAGGTACCCCCTGCCTACAGTCTGTCTGTTTTTCGATCTTTTTTTAAGTTTTAGTCTGTTTAAAAAGTATGTGTTGGAGTATCTCTTAGTACTTTTATGTGGGGGAGGTGGGTAGGGTAAGGGGTAAACTGATTCCATCGCTTCCTGGCAAAGATGCGACTATCTTACGAGTCGCGTCCTCGCCCCCCTACCACCTTTCCAACAGATCCCACTTCATCTCTCTCCACAACCACACCTCTGCTACAGCCACAGTCACTCAAGGCGTTCCCCAAGGCTCCGTACTCGGCCACCCTCCTCTTCATCATCTACATCCTCCCCCTTGGTCAGATACTCCGCCACTTCAACCTGGACTTCCACTGTTACGCTGATGACACCCAGATCTACCTCGGCACCAAATCCCCCCACAACCCCCCCCCTCTCCCATATCAACTCCTGTTTGTCAGCTATAAAAACCTGGATGCAACATAACTTCCTCAAACTCAACAGCGATAAGACAGAATTCCTCCTCATAGGCTCCAAAGCCACACTCAGCAAAATCAATAACCCCACTCTCACCATCGACGGCACCTACTGTCTCCCCATCTCCCCAGGCCCGCAACCTTGGCGTGATCTTTGATTCCACCCTCTCCCTTAAGCCTCACATCCGCCATGTCATTAAAACCTCCTTCTTTCATCTCCGCAACATCGCCAAACTCAGACCCTCTCTCACACCTCCCGCTTGCTGAAAGACTCATCCATGCCTTCATCTCCTCCCGACTGGACTATTGCAACTCACTTCTCCTTGGCATCAGCTCCACCTACATCAACCGACTCCAACTGGTCCAGAACGCAGCCGCCCGACTCATCACCCACACCAAATCCTGGCATCACATCACTCCAGTCCTCAAACAACTTCACTGGCTTCCCATCTCCCACCGGATCACCTACAAAATCCTGATCCTCACCTACAAAGCCCTCCACCATCTGGCCCCCCCATATCTCACTGACCTCCTCTCCCCCTACCAACCCTCACGGTCCCTCAGATCCACATCAGCCGGTCTCCTCTCCATCCACAAGTCCAACCTCCGCAGTTTTGGGGACAGAGCCTTCTCCAGGGCAGCTCCCAGGCTCTGGAACTCCCTCCCCCAACTGATCCGCAATTCCGTGTCCCTCACCATCTTCCAGTCCCGCCTCAAGACCCATCTCTTCACCTCTGCCTATCCTTAGCCCCACGTCCCCCTCCCTTTTCATCTGGGCATTAATTGCCTCATATTGTGTTTTGTATTGAATTATGTCTTTACTTTGTGTACTAGTCATGTCTCTACTATTTATTTCATTCCCCTCACATGTTTTTCCTCTACCTGCTAAATTTTTGTAAGGTGTCCTTGAGACTCTTGAAAGGCGCCCATAAATAAAATGTATTATTATTATTATTACCACCTGGATTGGCGCGGCCTTTCCTGCCGGGGACCGACCAGAGTTTCAGCGAAGGGGCAGCACTGGATTCATCGCGGAGCGGGCGATGCCTCACCTGGGATCGCCGTTTGAAGCTCCGAAGTGTTGGGCTTGCTGCTTCAACATCGTGGACAGTGATGGAAATGGTGGTGGGGGGGGGGGGGGGGGGGGGGTACGCAGGGGGACGGCGTTCCCCTACTTTTCAGTTTCCAGCAAAGACCCTAGAGCGGAGCTGCCATGACCCGTTACTGAGCGATTTCACCCTCCTCCCGCCTTTACTACAAAAAAATAAACACTTTCATTTCCCCGGACGGGTGGAGGGGGGGACCCGAATGCTGCAAAAAACGTAATCTTTTTTTTGTGTGTTTTAAAACATTGCGGGACCAGTGTTTGTTTTTAGAAAGAAGGTCGACACAAAATGCTGGAGTTACTCAGCGGGACAGTCAGCATCTCTGGATAGAAGGAATGGGTGGCGTTTCGGGCCTAGACCCTTCTTCAATTGTCGGGATCTCTCTCTCTCTCTCTCTCATACACATCCTGTGCGTGAATTCGCAGCTTTATCCTGCGCTACTTAAACCAAGGGTGAGCGAACGCGTGGACAGACGGACGAAAGCAACGATCATAGAGCAGAATAGATGACATTTCGGGTCGAGACCCTTCTTCAGACTGAGTCAGGGGAAAGAGGAACAGATATAGACGGTACTAATGACAAATGAATGGAAGATAAGCCTATATCTCTCGCTTCTCTTTCCCTTGACAGTCAGTCTGAAGAAGGGTTTCGACCCGAAATGTCACCTATTCCGCTCTATGATCGTTGCTTTCGTCCGTCTGTCTGCGTTCGCTCGCTCTTGGTGCCGGCGCTTCTCCTCAGACTCCACCAAACACACACACACAGCGTGTCCGGCAGATCGGTGCAGGCCGCGACCAGGAGCAGGGCGAAGGATGACATCAAACAGGTCATGGCAGCTATCGAAAAAGTACGGAAATGGTAAGGGGGAAATTAAAAAAAAAACACCCGAAGGAAATATATGTTTAACAAAAAAAGGCGGCCAGCGATCGCTCTGTGTCCGTGTCGGATGGAGGTGGGGGGGGGGGGGGGGGGGGGGGGGGAAGATGGCTTGAGTGGGTGCAGGATTTTCTGGAGCTCCTTCCAAATGGCAATATTTTGTATGTTCAAAGTTAATAATGAAGACTAGGCAGGAATATCAAAATGATCACCTGCAGCTGAGAAACAAAAAGATGATTTGTGCATGAAGAAGCCATGACCAAAGCAAAGATACTAGAGCGGAGACGGAAGCAGGTTACGGAAATGGTGCTGAAGTTTACCCATGACCTTACTACGGCTTTTTCGTCGAGTGGACTATCTTGCTCCGCTAAAGGATCTTTGGTTTCCAGTCTACATGAGATGGAGAGTGGCGCTGTAAGGGCACTCCACGTCTTTCACCAGCTCATTGGAACTTTTCCAATTCCATAATGACTGTCTAAGAACTTAGCCCTCATCAGACCTGGCGTCTCTCCACCGTAAATAGAGTTCACCTCCTGGACGCTCAACTCGTAGACCACCCGCTCCTTCCTGAAGCGGATATCAAACAGCTGTAATCTGCTGGCGGGACTGTGGCGGAACGCGAACTCCTAGTCAAAGTAGCGAACGTGGTTGTTTACAATGTGGTATCTTGGTCCACGTGGCTCGAACTGGAGGGGGCCGTAGGTTTGAAACTTCTGGCGATGTCTCAGCAAGGCGTAGTTGGGATCCGAATCCATCCTTTGGATCTCTCTCGCTCTCTTTCACCCTCTAACCTCGGCATTCCCGGAATCATTTGCCGTTTTGCAGGGCGACTGCATCTGCGGGTCCTTCCTATTGGGGGGGGGGGGGGGGGGGGGGCGGACTCTGGCCCGTGACGGCTCCTGGTCCATTCCCTCTGCGGGTGCCGCCTTGCCCGCTGAGTTCCTCCAGCACTGTGTTTTTTGCTTGGCTCTGGAGTTGAAGGTGGACACAGGGGGACTGGGGTGGCTCAGCGGGATGGGCGGCGGCTCTGGGGAGTGGGTGGCGTTTCGGGTCGAGACCCTTCTGCAGACAATCACAAGTACTCTCACCGACGAGAGTTCAGTTCAGTCTGAAGAAGGGTCTTCTCTCCAGAGTCGCTGCCTGTCCCGCAGAGTTACTCCAGATTTATGTCTACCTTCAGTTTGAAGAATTAAATAAAAAACACACCAGAGTGCTGGAGGATCTCAGCGGGTTAGGCAGCATCTGTGGAGGGAATGGATTAAGTTGTTTCGGGCCAGGGTTCTTCTTCAATAGGAAGGAACTGCAGATCAAAGATACTAGAGCGGATACTAGTATATTTGCTGCAGATCAGGCATGATATTCTTCCGATTTAAATCGGAATTCCGATTTTATTGTTTTCCTATTTGTCAATTTTTTGTGTCCGATTATTTGGCGGCCAATCAACCGCTGTCTCTCAGGGGGGCTGCGTCCAATCACCGACCAGCTTCCCTAAAAATTCCCATCCAATGAACAAATCGATCTCCTCCGTCCAATCAGCCGCAATCTCCAAGGGCATTGTGTCCAATCACATAATGCACTGGTCATTCGATGGCCAATCAGACACAGTCTCCGAGGGGCCTTGTGATCAATCACCGACCTGCTTCCCTCACCGAAGCAGATGATGGCTGCAGCCAACACAGAGTGAGAGAGAGAGAGAGAGAGAGAGAGAGAGAGAGAGAGAGAGAGAGATGCAAGAAAGCAGCTATGACATATAATACACAATAAACTATATTATAAATACATAATAAACAAGTTATGCATTCTTGTACTCTTACATGGGTATGACCGCACATAAAATAAATCCCCCCCCCCCCTTCCTTCCTAACCTCAGCCTCACGGACCTTAGAGTACCCCTAGTTCCTAAAACCCATTTTCATCACTGATCGTGGAGCTGTGGTTGCGGAGCTTCCAGCCGCAGGCGGCGCTGACATCAACATCGCGGAGCCCTTGGATCCCTTTGCCGAGGGCCGCCAGCGTGAATCTCCGCCCAGCCCGGCCTGTGATCTTCGGGAGCTGCGGTCTCCGGTAAGAAGTGGCCGATTTGGAAGTCCAAGCCGCTGAGGATGTTCTTCCGTTCCGACCTCGGAGTTCTATCATCCCGGCGAGTGGGCCTGAAACATCGGGCCGCCCGTAACGGCGACTGCGGGGAAATCGGGAGGCCCCGACCACGGGTGAACATCAAAGAACATCAAAGATGAGGATGACTGAACTTTGGTGCCTTCCCTCACAGGGGAAAACTTTGATTCCGCGGTGTGGGGATGATTTTATCTTAAAGTCTATCGTGTGTTGTGCTCTTTTTTTTATTCGTATGGCTGTATGGTGACCCCAAATTTCACTGTACCAATTGGTGCATGCGACAATAAATGTCTCTTGTCTCTTATTTTTCGGAGATCCTCAAGAGGTCAGTCCTTTCTTGTTGTGTCTCTTGTTCCCTTCTGCTCCTTACTGCTTCTCAACGTCACTTTGCGCTGTTCCTTGACCATCCTGCAACTCGTTTGCTCCTGCTTCTTGGCATGATTTAAAAAAGACATATTTATTACAATGTAGGCATTTATAAACTTCCAATTGACAATTTTATCTATCAAGCCATTAACATACGAATAAAAAAGACACTGTGCTATCGTATACCGATTTAGGTGTTTTCTGGCAACTTCTTGTTTTGTCTCATGTTCCCTGCTGTCCTTGCTTTATTTCTTGCAGATCCCCAAGACGTTCAGTCTAAATATCTGGGATCCAGAAATGAGGTGACAGCTTGGCAGCTCTAGACAAAAAGGCAGCATTTGAACAGCATGATATTAAGGCATTCTGATAAAACAAGTAAATATGTATCAAGGATTAAAAAAAACTGCACTTGCCCCAAATATTTTCAAATACTGACCTTTCTTCCATCTTAAGATCCGAAGTTGATATTCACTGATGGTAACAGAATTTTCAATTCCAATGCCATTACCAGTACCAAATCCTGTGGTTGTATATCTTGCAGCAAATAATCATTCTGCATGGTTTGTCAGGAAGCATGATAGCAGCTCCAACAACTTTCTATCCAAAAAGCCTACACTGGTTCCCCAATTCATCCTGTACTTACCCCCTTTCCCATCCATCCTGCACTTCTCCTCCATCCATTCTGTATTGATCCCCCATCCATCCTGTACTAATCCACGCATTCATCCCATACTGACCCACCCTCCATTTACCCTGCACCTTCCCCATATTCATCCTGTAGTGATCCCCCATCCATCCTGTACAAGAACAGTCTGAAGAAGGGTCTCGACCCGAAACGTTGCCTATTTCCTTCGCTCCACAGATGCTGCCTCACCCGCTGAATTTTGGCAGCACTTTTGTCTACCTCCATCCATCCCATACTGAAACACCCTATTCAACACTTCTGACATCCCCCGTGCTCTCCCCTCACAATTTTACCTACTCCAACCAACACATACTAATTCACCTGCCTCAATCCATCCATTCTGCACCGACTGCCTTCTAACCCCCCTCCCCCCTCCTCCCGCCATCTATCCACCCCGCACTGATTCACACACACCCCTCCCTGACCCTATTGTCCTGGAAATGTCTTCAGAGCGAACATTGACTATGTTTGATAATGGAATGCAATCAAATGTGTTTTAATTCCCAATGTTATTATTTGTTTTAATCCATAAAGATGGATTAATTAAATTGCGAACACGTGAAACATTAAAACCGCAGCGTTCGATTGTCACTGCTGCCGTTGACACGTTATTACAGAATTCATTTTAACGGCAAATCAATGCTTTTAATATGGAGTATCAGTACTGTAGTTATTTAATGAGCAACATTCACAACTATACGTAAGCATATATGTTACCATGGTCCAGGATTTATTTATACAGGTTGCTCATACGCTGAATAATCCAACCACATTTTTGTTTGGAAGTGGAAAGAAGTAATAGAAATTGCATTAATTGCAATGTGTAAAACGAGTTGAGATACTGTCTGCATGCCATTGCTGCATGCCATTGTGGGATATATCATGTCTTGATTGGTGAATATGTTTAGTTTGTGACTTTATTTGAAGCAGAAATAATATGTGAATACTTCATTGAGTATAATTCCAACTGGTAACTACGCACTTCGTCCGAGCACATTATCGCACGCGTCATGTAAGCCATTTAAATAACCACCTAACCTGTCATTTGGAAACCTAAAAAGCTGCCAAGGTTGCCCGGCTGGCAACAAGGAAAAAAAGTTAAGCGAGAGCCCTGTTGAAGGCTCCCATGTTGATTCTAACAACAATGAGATTATTGTGTAGCTGTTCTACAATCAATCTCGTTCCATTGCAGAGCCTTGGGGGATACAAGTTTCTCATTAAAATGATTGGAGATCCCATTTTCAACTCCAATTTGTGTGGTGGTAATCCACAGATCTCGACTGAATCGAGAAATTCCGTTGTGAAGTGAGTAGCATTCATTCCGTCACTCACGGTATTGAAAGAATAGTACTCCCTCATGGTTCCAGGCAAGCGTCTGAGGCACGTAGAATTGATTCTTCTCATCGTATCGTTGTGAGGAACCAAGATGCTGGGTAGATATAATCAATGCATGCCTCCAGTTTTCTTGCTGAGAGAATCATGTCTTCTGGAATGTTAATTTCATTGTCTTCATTCTTTTCAATCTTGTCCTCTCCAACATCCAACAAAAATTGAGAATACTCACTCTCTCCTTCGGTCAATTACATATTCCTCTTCAATTCAAACTTGGTGAAAGTTCTCCACAAGTAGGATGTCTTGATGCAGGAATCGCCACAACAAATGGTAAGAATCCCGCCAAAATGATCCTTTTTGCGGCATACAACTTGAAGAGTTCTGTCCACTGCTTCAAAGCTCCCCCTCATAATCATTAGGCACTCATCCCAAAATGAGCTTCACTCTCCTGATTAAATCTCCTGTTTCAGAGTCGCTGTCAATGTTGCACGTTGAATTCTCTGTCACGTGGATGGGTATCTTGAATCGAGAATGTGCAGTTCATCCACCAGGCATTAATATAGCTGCGATACCAGAGGATGCTACAGCAATAGCAATTTCACCTTGAGCTCTAACTGTGGAGATGATTAAATTTGTGAGGGGATTTCAATATGCAGGTAGACTGGGAAAATCAGGTTGGTTCAGGACCCCAAGAAAGAGAGTGGAATGTCTCCGAGATGGATTCTTAGAGCAACTTGTAATGGGGCCGACCAGAGAAACGGCAATTCTGGATTTGGTGTTGTCCAATGAATCAGATATGATAACAGAACTCGAGGTAAAGAATCCTCTTGGAGGTAATGATCATAATATGATTAGTTTTAATCTGCAATTTGAGAAGGAGAACGTTAAATCGGAAGTGGCAGTGATGCAGTTGAACAAAGGGGACTATGAGGCATGAGAGGGGCGATGGCCAAAGTAGACTGGAAAGGGATCCTAGCAGGAATGACGGTGGAACAGCAATGGCAGGAATTTCTGGGCATAATCCGGGAGACGCAGGATAATTTCATTCCAAAAAGTAAGAAAGATTCTAAGGGAGCCGTGGCTGACAAGAGAAGTTAGGGATAGAATAAAACTAAAAGAAAAGATGTATAACACAGAAAAGAATAGCCGGAAGCCAGAGGATTGGGAAACTTTCATAGGACAACAGAAGGAAACAAAACGGGCAATACGGGCTGAAAAGATGAAGTACGAGGGGAAGCTGGCCAGGAATATAAAGAAGGACAGTAAAAGCTTCTTTAGATATGTTAAGGGAAAAAGAGTAGCAAAGTCAAATGTGGGTCCCTTGAAGGCAGACATGGGTGAAATTATTATGGGCAACAAGGAAATGGCAGAAGAGTTGAATAGGTACTTCGGATCTGTCTTCACTAAGGAAGACACAAACAATCTCCCAGATGTACTGGAGGACAGAGGATCTAAGGGGGTAGAGGAACTGAAATAAACTTTCATTAGGCGAGAAATAGTATTGGGTAGGCTAATGGGACTGAAGGATGATAAATCCCCTGGACCTGATGGTCTGCATCCCAGGGTCCTCAGGGAGGTGGCTCTAGAAATAGTGGACGCATTGGTGATCATTTTCCAATGTTCAATAGATTCAGGATCAGTTCCTGTGGATTGGAGGATAGCTAATGTTATCCCACTTTTCAAGAAAGGAGCGAGAGAGAAAACGGGGAATTACAGACCAGTTAGCCTGACTTCGGTGGTGGGAAAGATTCTGGAGTCAATTATTAAAGAGGTAATAATGTGGCATTTGGATAGCGGTAAAAGGATTAGTCCAAGTCAACATGGATTTATGAAAGGGAAATCATGCTTGACTAATCTTCTGGAATTTTTTGAGGATGTGACAAGTAAAATGGATGAAGGGGTGCCAGTGGATGTAGTGCATCTAGACTTTCAGAAAGCCTTTGATAAGGTTCGCACGGGAGACCGGTGACTAAAATTAGAGCACATGGTATTGGGGGTAGGGTGTTGACATGGATAGAAAATTGGTTGGCAGACCGGAAGCAAAGAGTAGGAGTGAATGGGTCCTTTTCAGAATGGCAGGTAGTGGCGAGTGGAATGCCGCAAGGCTCGGTGTTGGGGCCGCAACTGTTTACCATATATATTAATGATTTGGAAGAGGGAATTAGGAGCAACACTAGCAAGTTTGCGGATGACACAAAGCTGGGTGGCAGTGTGAACTGTGAAGAGGTTGTTAGGAGGTTGCAGGGTGACCTGGACAGGTTGAGTGAGTTGGCAGATGCGTGGCAGATGCAGTATAATATAGATAAATGTTAGATTGTCCACTTTGGCAGCAAAAACAAGGGGGCAGATTATTATCCCAATGGGGTTAGGTTAGGTAAGGGGGAGGTACAGCGAGACCTGGATGTCCTTGTACACCAGTCACTGAAAGTTGGCGTGCAGGTACAGCAGGCAGTGAAGAAAGCTAATGGAATGTTGGCCTTCATAACAAGAGGATTTCAGTATAGGAGTAAAGAGGTTCTTCTGCAGTTGTATAGGGCTCTGGTGAGACCACATCTGGAGTATTGTGTACAGTTTTGGTCTCCTAATTTGAGGAAGGACATCCTTGTGATTGAGGCAGTGCAGCGTAGGTTCACGAGATTGATCCCTGGGATGGTGGGACTGTCATATGAGGAAAGATTGAAAAGACTAGGCTTGTATTCACTGGAATTTAGAAGGATGAGGGGGTTCTTATAGAAACATTTGAAACATATAGGAAAAATGTTTCCATTGTTGGGCGAGTCCAGAACCAGAGGCCACAGTCTTAGAATAAAGGGGAGGTCATTTAAGACTGAGGTGAGAAAAAACTTTTTCACCCAGAGAGTTGTGAATTTATGGAATTCCCTGCCACAGAGGGCAGTGGAGGCCAAATCACTGGATGGATTTAAGAGAGAGTTAGATAGAGCTCTAGGGGCTAGTGGAATCAAGGGATATGGGGAGAAGGCAGGCACGGGTTATTGATATGGGACGATCAGCCATGATCACAATGAATGGCGGTGCTGGCTCGAAGGGCCTAATGGCCTCCTCCTGCACCTATTTTCTATGTTTCTATGTGAGAAATTTCTTTCCTGTTCCCCCTGGTGAATCAATAAAAATCATTGAAGGTAGATTCCTTTGCAAGCAGTCGCACACCCGATCATAAACTTCTCTCTGCTCAGCATTCAGCGGAGGCTCCTTCTCATCAACAAATCGCTGTTGTTCTGATCTATTGTAATTCAATTCATTAAGTAAATCAACATTTTCACCATCAATGTCCATCCTTTCATTTCTTGGTCGAGGCAAGGAAATGTTTTCCAGTGTAGTGTTGCAATTCTCAAGCTTGTCCTGAATATAAAACAGACCCTGATCGTGATGCCTCTCATCAATTGTGATATTTTGATCACTGTTTCTTCTTTGCTCGCTTTCAAGGTAATCCTCAGACATTAAATTCTTGAAGCGATCCCATAATTGTCGAGGATCGTTGATGTCAGTATTTGTCAGCAAAACAACAAACAAATCCCTCATTGATCTGGGGAGTCTTGTCGTCTCAGCATCTTCCATTGTTTGTGGCCAATGGTCATCAGCATCCAACAAACCACTTTCTCTGCAGACCTCTTTGAAGGAAGGAAGAATTTCTCCATTATGTGTCTTCAATGACTCGAGGGACACTGGCCCTTTGCGTGATGGAGAAGCAGTCTCAAGTTGTAGAGGTACACTCGTCCCAGAACATAGGCTTCAAAAATACCTGGGAAATCATCCACTCTCTTCCCAACCTTGCTTCTTTGCCATCTCCTGTTGATCCATGTATAAAATTGAGGTATATCAGCGTAGTGTAGTGTTCTTTCAAACGGATTTTCAGAACTCAATCCCATAAATTCAGTCAAAGTTGTTCTCACCATACCATTATTCATCCATCGCTGAGCAGCATTCAAGACTTGTTGTTCGTGTGGTAGATGTACATGAAGTCAAATGACAGGTGGTCTCTCTCATGAGTTGGCTGGAGATCTTCTCCTGTACAGAGTATACAAATTCTCTCCACACCTTGTGCTCTCGATAAATGCCTTTGGGAATCTCTTACTGCATCCTCCATCCTTCCAACATGCAGAGGTGTGCTTGCAGAATGGTCCATGGATCATGTGCTTGAGTACCAATTCATGCAGCTCAGAATCTACTTGCGGGTCTGGTATTTTAGCTTGCACAAATCTGTCATAATGTTGTGGCCTTGGCTTACTCACTTCATCAAGCCAAAGCAGACAGTGGAAATGAGGCAGGCCTCTCTTCTGATATTCCACAGTCAAGATGAAAGCTATACAGTTTCCAAAGAGGCCATCTGGTCCAGTGACGGTCTTGATGAATATTTTTATTTTCAGCTCGAATACTCTTGCTATCAAGTCTGGTCTGTCACATGGCTGCTGATTTGGAAAGAGGCACTGTCGGATCTCACTCCTATTCGGATTGCAAGTCATCGTTATGAAGAATGCAGCATTGCCATACTTCTGAACGCACGTCATGGCGTCCTGGCATCGTTCCATCATGTATCTCGGTCCACCGACAAATGTTGAGGAGAGGATGATGCATCTTCCGATGTTTTCCAAATCATCATTATCATTTATTGCATCCGTCAGGCCTTTGTAAGTTGTTGACCTCAACGATACCTGATTCATGCAAATATAATTGAGCATATCACTTTCAATTTTAGCCGCCATATCAACAACATATTGTTAAAAGATCCGTCCTACTCTCAAAACCTGGTTGAATTCATTCTCATGATTCATGATCCTATGGGCATAATATCGCATTAGTGACAATCTCCTGCTGTTACTCATTTGAAGTTGTGCATGCCATCCATCATCTCCAATGGTATTGGGGTGGAGTGCTGACATTGGTTGGCAGACAGGAAACAGAGAGTGGGGATTAACGGGTCCCTTTCAGAATGGCAGGCATTGACTAGTGGGGTATCGCAAGGCTCGGTGCTGGGACCGCAGCTATTTACAATATACATAAATGATTTGGATGAAGAGATTCAAAGTAACATTAGCAAATTTGCAGATGACACAAAGCTGGGTGGCAGTGTGAACTGTGAGGAGGATGCTATGAGAATGCAGGGTGACTTGGACAGGTTGGGGGAGTGGGCGGATGCATGGCAGATGACGTTTAATGTGGAGAAATGTGAGGTTATCCACTTTGGTAGCAAAAACAGGAAGGCAGGTTATTATCTAAATCGCGTCAAGTTGGGAAAAGGGGAAGTACAGCGGGATCTGGGGGTCCTTGTTCATCAGCCTATGAAAGTAAGCATGCAGGTACAGCAGGTACTGAAGAAAGCGAATGGCATGTTGGCCCTTATAACAAGAGGAGTCGAGTATAGGAGCAAATAGGTCATTCTGCAGTTGTACAGAGCCCTAGTGAGACCACACCTGGAGTATTGTGTGCAGTTTTGGTCCCCTAATTTGAGGAAGGACATTCTTGCTATTGAGGGAGTGCAGCGAAGGTTTACAAGGTTAATTCCCGGGATGCTGAGAGAATGAAGCAGCTGGGCTTGTACACTCTGGAGTTTAGAAGGATGAGAGGAGATCTTATTGAAACATATAAGATTGTTAAGGGTTTGGACACGCTGGAGGCAGGAAACATGTTCCCGATGTTGAGGGAGTCCAGAACCAGGGGCCACAGTTTAAGAATAATGGGTAAGCCATTTAGAACGGAGACGAGGAAACACTTTTTCTCACAAAGAGTTGTGAGTGTGTGGAATTCTCTGCCTCAGAGGGTGGTGGAGGCAGGTTTTCTGGATGCTTTCAAGAGAGAGCTGGATAGGGCTCTTAAAGGTAGTGGAGTCAGGGGATATGGAGAAAAGGCAGGAACGGGGTACTGATTGGGGATGATCAGCCATGATCACATTGAATGGCGGTGCTGGCTCGAAGGGCCAAATGGCCTACTCCTGCACCTATTGTCTATTGTGCAAGTGGAAAGAAAAGGATATATTGAAGACTGTCATAAGACCTATGGGACTCTGAAATAATTTGCAGACATCCTGCTCCTCCTCTGTCTCTTATTCTCAAGACAATGTGGCGTGGTGTTGCCGCAGGCTGATTACTGTTTGGTATGAGGACGGCAACTTCATTGGCAGTTTGCGTGTTAAACCACCGTTCATGTTCTAATGGCGGCCGATAATTGGGATCAATAAAGATTCATACCTCTGGTAAATCTCTAATTCTCTCCATTGCCATCATAAGTGAATCAATGTAAGGGTTGTTTAGACTTATCATGTTTTCAAGCATTTCAATAATGTCCCTTTGAATAACAGCATCTTGCAGTATACTCATTCTCAACTCAATGCTATCTTGTGGGTCCATGAAATAGATTTGTAAGAATTTACTTTGTTGGTCTAGGTCAAGCATCAACGAACCAATTAAATGATGAAACTGGCCCTGAATGATCACTGAAGGATTCCATCCATGTGCCACCACTTCCTTGGCATTGGATGATGTCAGTTGAAAGAGTCAATTACATTGTCTAATATTCTTTCTGAACTCGTGTGCTTGTGGTGTGTCACATATATACAAATGAATGAGTGCATTCGGGAGTGTCTTCAGCGGAGCAATGTTGACCTTACCCTTCATGCAGCAAAAGTTGGTAGTTTCTCTTGAGAAATGCTACACTCGACAGAGAGGGCAAACATTGGTCATTTCACCAACACCAGCGGAAAGATTTATCTTGGTGAGACATGCATTTTGTTGTCTTGTATCCCTTCTCCTTTGTATTCTTTCTCAATGTTCCTCAAGACGTTGAGTTGTTTCTTGCTGTGCTGCTTGTTCTCTTCTCACCTGCATTCTCTCTCGTTCATCTCTGAGACGTTGAGTTCTTGTTTGCTGCGTCTCTTGAGCTCTTCTCTCCCGCTGTCTCTCTCGTTGATCTCTGAGATGTTGAGGTTTTTTTTAATCTGTTGTCAATGAAGACAGATCAAATTGTTCATAATGGAGACTTTCCTGTAGAATGAAATCAAACACAATGATTTTTTTTAAATCTCAGTTGTCAACGAAGACAGATCAATTTGTTCAAAATGGAGACTTTCCTGTAGAATGAAATCAAACACAATGAAATTTTTTTTAAATCTCAGTTGTCAATGAAGACAGATCATTTAAATAAAACTGTCAAAAAGCTGTCGAAATCGGCGGAGCAAATAACCACAAAGTTTTAAAACTGTAAAGTAATTATTTGTTCAAAACGGAGTCCTTTGAAACAAAGATAATTTTTTTTAAATGGTCAAAAAGCTGACGAAATCGGTGGAGCAAATAACCATGAATTTTAAAAAAATGTAAAGCAATTATTTGTTCAAAATGGTCCTTTGAAATCCTTGAAATAAAGAGAGAAATCGGCGGCGCAAATAAAATTATTACCTGAAAAAAAGTCTGAAATTAAATGTAAACGTTTCTAATTTAAACAAAAACAATGAAAATTGGCGGTATAAT
Organism: Amblyraja radiata; assembly: GCF_010909765.2. NCBI lineage: Eukaryota > Metazoa > Chordata > Chondrichthyes > Rajiformes > Rajidae > Amblyraja > Amblyraja radiata. The sequence goes on along the minus strand of NC_045981.1, from coordinate 11,544,601 downwards.
CGTACTGTTATAGTCGGAGCTGTGGAATTCCGCACTTCATTGTTGAGAAACAAAGCGAGAATGGACCGTTGGAGCGAGCGTAATGCGTGTTCATAGGATTCCCTGCGGGGCGGTGAAGAATATTCTGGAAATGAAAGCTCGCTCTTTGCGACGTCATCACTCGGGTGCTCTTTGGCATCTCTCGGGTTGTCAATCTAGAGCCCGGGGAGGGAGGGCTGCTGGGCTGTGGGCGGGGCGAGGCAGGAAGCTACGGCCGGCCGCACTCGGGTGCTCCTCGGCATTTCTTGATCTCTCGGGTTGTCAATCCGCACTCAGATGCCCGTCGGCATCTCTCGGGTTGGCTGTCAGAGTGTGAGTTTTGGGGGGGGGGGGCACATAGTTCGCAGCTCGTGGAAAAGAGTTATGCGGAGGGGTGGGGACAGTTATGCCGGAGGGGGGGATGTTATGCGGGGGGCGGCAGTTATGGGGGTGGGGGGGCGGCTGCACTCAGGTGTTCCTTGGCATCTCTCGGGTTGGCCTTCGGATTGCGAGTTATGGCGGGGGGCGGCAGGTATCTCAGCCCTGGGGTGGGTGATGGCTATGGGCGGGGCGGGGCGCTACGGCAGGCAGCACTCGGGTGCTCCTCGGCATTTCTCGTCCTCTCAGGTTGTCAATCCAGAGCCCGGGGGGGAGGGGGGCTGCTGGGCTGTGGGCGGGGCGGAGCGGGGCGTTATGGCCGGCCGCACTTGGATGCTCGTCGGCATCTCTCAGATTGGCCATTGGAGTGCGAGTTTTGGGGGGAGGGCACATAACTCGCAACTCGTGGAAAAGAGTGGCCAGCAGGCTGCGCTTTGACTAATCTGCGCTGTTCGCCGTGAGGACCAGATGCATTGTGACGTCATCAGCCGGTTAGCTTCAGCTTCAGTTAGCTTTAGCTTCAGATTGGTGGAGAATTTGAAGAAATAACTAAAGAAATAATTTAAATTCTATTTTTAAAATGTCAATCGAAGGAATTTTTTTCCTTGTCTTTAGACAAACAAAGTGAAGCAGTTCTTGTTTTTCATATTTTGACCTTGAATAAATAATATGAAGTAGCTCTTGTCTTTCACAGATAACATGCACTTTTAACCATAACATTAATTTGTTTTGGCTATTGTGATAAATATGCCTTATTTTTATGTTGGGTGCTGCCATTAGGAGAGATGGGGGTAGGGAAGGGATTAGGTAGCGTACTGACTGTCTACTGGTCAGTTTCGGGCTTTGCATGGGTGGGGTGGGGGACTTTTGATTTTAGTTTAGTTTTTTCTATCTGGGCAGTATTTGAACTACAAAAATGTCTGAAATGTCGTCACCTGGCTCTGCCTTAGATTCTGCTCCTTCCAGTATGATGAACTGTTATGCTTTAAGAAATTAACCCTTTACATTCACGTGATTTTTACAAACAATATGGATAAAGTTATTAACTTCCTTTGATGGAATGTGAATGGTCTGAACCATCCCATTAAGAGGAAAACATTTTTTAAAGTTCTTCGTAGACTAAATGCTCAGATTATCTTTGTTCAGGAAACTCATGTAAGGAAAGACAACAATCAACAATTTTTTACATTTTGGAGAGGACAGCAGTTTCATTCAAATTCACAGCCTAAGGTGAAAGGAGTCTTTATTTTCATTGACTCCTCAATTTCATTTGTTCATTATGAAACAATTTCTGATCCATATGGTCGATTTTTGATGATTACTGGTGTCCTTCATAACCAAAAAGTTGTTATGGTGAATGTTTATGCACCTAATATTGATCACCCTGAGTTTTTTAAACAGCTAATCGCATCCTTTCGTAATTTAAATGAATATCTTTTGATAATGGGTGGAGATTTTAACTGCTGTTTGAACCCCTCAATGGACAGATCTGCATCTGATCATGTGCTTCCAAATAAATCAGCTAGTTTTATCAATTCTTGTTTACTTGACTCTGGAGTGTTAGAAGTCTGGAGATTCCTACACCCAAATGACAAAGAATTTTCTTTTTTCTCTCATGTATATCATAGTTACTCTAGGATTGACTACTCTATAATAGATTCTCCGCTAGTTTCATCGGTCACTGCATGTGAGTATGATGCAATTGCTATTTCTGATCATGCACCATTGAAACTATCAATTAAACTACCTGATTCCAAGTTTTGTGCTAAACAATGGCGATTTAATACTACTTTGCTTCAAGATCTAAATTATGTTAATTTTATTAAAGATCAGATTGCTTTTTTTGTTTTAACAAACTCTACTGAAGAAATATTCAATGGTGTAGTCTGGGATGCTTTTAAGGCATATATTCGTGGACAAATTATTTCATACTCCGCGGGATTAAAAAAACAAACTCAAAATGAAATACGTATATTGGCTGATGAGATTAAAGAAATTGATAAAAAATATTCAAAAGCTCCTAGTCTAGAGCTCTATAAGAATCATAGAAAATAGGTGCAGGAGTAGGCCATTCGGCCCTTCGAGCCTGCACCGCCATTCAATATGATCATGGCTGATCATCCCTCAGTATCCTGTGCCTGCCTTCTCTCCATACCCCCTGATCCCTTTAGCCACAAGGGCCACATCTAACTCCCTCTTAAATATAGCCAATGAACTGGGCTCAACTACATTCTGTGGCGGAGAATTCCAGAGATTCACCACTCTCTGTGTAAAAATTGTTTTCCTCATCTTATCCTAAAAGATTTCCCCTTTATCCTTAAACTGTGACCCCTTGTTCTGGACTTCCCCAACATCGGGAACAATCTTCCTGCATCTAGCCTGTCCAACCCAACTGCTGTTGACGATTTGTTGGAATGTATTACAGTAGAAATTTGTATGGAAAAGACCAAAAATGTTATTGTGAGCTGTATATACAGAGCTCCTGGATCCAGTATTGAAATATTTAAAGATTGGGTGGAAAACATGTTTACAAAATCATTACAAAAGATTATGTTCATCTGTGGGGATTACAATATTGACCTGATGAATCCAAAAAAGCATAAAATGACAGAAGAATTCATCAATACTATGTACAGTATGGGTTTATATCCTAGAATAACCAGACCGAGTAGAATTACTTCTCATTGTGCGACATTAATAGACAACATATTCACAAACAATGGAAATGGAAAACAATACAGTAAGCGGACTATTATACAGTGACATCAGTGACCATTTACCTGTTTTTATTGTTTATCACTGTAGTTATAGGAAACCTAGGAACACCAGTCATTTCAAATACAAAAGGGTGAGAACCGAAGAAAACATAAATGCATTTAAGAATGAATTACTGAAACAGAATTGGAGGGTAGTATATGAGGGTGAAGATGTCGACAAAGCATACAATGAATTTCTAAATATTTTTAAATCACTTTATGACAAAAACAGTCCTGTGAAACAATATAGTGATAGAGAAAAACAAACAAATAGTCAATGGATCACTAAGGGTTTAAAATATGCCTGCAAAAAGAAAAACACACTATATAGACAATTCATAAAATATCGAACTTCAGAAGCAGAAAATAAATATAAAAAATATAAGAATAATTTAACCAATATTATGAGGATATTTAAGAAAGAATACTATAATAAAATGTTAGAGAATAATAAAAACAATATGAAAGGTTTATGGAACGTGCTAAATAGTATTATTAGAAATGGATCAAAAAATACAGGCTACCCTGAGTATTTTATTGAGGAAGAAAAGACAATAAATAATATGGATGATGCTGTTAATGGTTTTAACAAATTCTTTGTAAATGTGGGACCAGATTTGGCAGAAAAAATTAATGACCCAGAAACAAAAGAAGGGGCGGATACTGATCTTTGGGATAGAAATAATAGCTCTATCTTCCTTAGAGCAGTCGAAGGAAAATAAATCATAGACACTGTAAGAAAATGTAAAAGCAAATCCTCTACTGATTGGAATGATATTGACATGATTATAATAAAAAACGTTATTGAAGAAATTGCCGAACCATTAACTCATATCTGTAACTTGTCTTTTCAATCCGGTAAATTTCCGAACAAAATGAAAATAGCTAAAGTAATACCATTATATAAAACTGGGGATAGACACCATTCCACAAATTACAGGCCTGTTTCTTTACTCTCCCAATTCTCCAAGATCCTTGAAAAACGTTTTACAGAAAGACTTGACAATTTCATTGAAAAACATAAGCTTTTGGTCAACAGTCAATATGGATTCCGGACAGACAGATCAACATCTATGGCACTAATGGAACTAATTGAGGAAATCACAGATTGCATAGATAATAAAAAACTTACAGTGGGAATATTCATAGATTTTAAAAAAGCATTTGATACCGTAAATCATGACATTTTACTCATGAAACTGGATAGGTATGGCATCAGAGGGGTTGGATTGGAATGGGTGAGAAGCTTTTTAAGAAACAGGCAACAATTTGTAGAAATAGGTGAACATAAATCAACTTACATGAACATAACTTGTGGAGTACCTCAAGGGTCTGTGTTAGGTCCAAAGCTTTTCATAATGTACATTAACGACATATGCAAAGTATCAAATATACTGAAATTGATTATATTTGCCGATGATACGAATATTTTTTGTTCCGGTGACAATTTGAAGCAGCTTTTGGAAGTCATCACATCAGACATGAATAAATTAAAACAGTGGTTCGATGTCAACAAATTGTCTCTAAATTTAAGCAAAACAAAGATTATGCTATTTGGAAAACATAAAATAAACCCTCAAGTACAATTGAAAATAGATAACATAAGTATAGAAAGAGTATATGAAAATAAATTTCTTGGTGTGATCTTAGACCACAAAATCTGCTGGAAACCACATATAAACCACGTCAAAGCAAAACTGGCAAAGTCTATAGCAATATTGGGAAAATCAAGACACATTCTGGACCACAAATCATTACATACTTTGTATAATACACTCATATTGCCATATCTGAGTTACTGTGTGGAGATATGGGGTAACACCTACAAAACCAACCTACAGCCGTTATGCACATTACAAAAAAGAGCAATAAGAATTATCAATAACGTTGGATATCTTGAACATACCAAATTATTATTCTTAAAGTCACATACACTGAAGTTCACTGATCTGGTTAAATTTATGACTGCGCAAATCATGTACAAAGCAAGAAATAATTTACTTCCAAGAAATATACAAAAACTGTTTATGGAAAGACAGGGTTGGTATAATTTGAGAGCGGAACATAATTAAAAAAAACTCAATGTCAGAACAACTCTTAAAAGTATGTGCATAGCAATCTGTGGTGTGAATTTGTGGAATGGTCTGGAACAGGAGATAAAACTTAGCACAAGCATAATTCAGTTTAAAAAGATGTACAAAAACACTTGTTTAAAAGGATATTGGGATGAGGATAGGTGATTGTGATATTTGTTATACTGATTGTATTGGGAAGGGTAATTATAGTGATGGGTTGTAAATATGACTAAGATACTGTATAGTATATGAGGGTTTTTTCTTTTCTTTTTCTTTTTTGTAAGGCTTTGTAAATATTTGATTAGTTCAAATGTAAATAATTTGGTGTACATATAGTGGCTGGTGTACATATGGTGTACATATAGCTGCTAAATTTGTATAAGATAATTACAAGCAGTTGAATAAGGGGTGGGAACTAATAAGCTTTGGCTTCTTCCTGCTCCTTTTCGGAACCCATATGATTTCATTTATTTATAGATATTGTTTAAGACACTTTATAAATATTTTTGTTTTGTTTATTGTATGCTGTTTCACATTTGATTTTATTCTTTTATTCTGTTCGAAATAAATAACTTAAAAAAAAAAAAAAACCTTAAGAATTCTGTAAGTTTCTATAAGATCCCCCCTCAATCTTCTAAATTCTAGCGAGTACAAGCCGAGTCGATCCAGTCTTTCTTCATATGAAAGTCCTGACATCCCAGGAATCAGTCTGGTGAACCTTCTCTGCACTCCCTCTATGGCAAGAATGTCCTTCCTCAGATTAGGAGACCAAAACTGTACGCAATACTCCAGGTGTGGTCTCACCAAGACCCTGTACAACTGCAGTAGAACCTCCCTGCTCCTATACTCAAATCCTTTTGCTATGAATGCTAACATACCATTCGCTTTCTTCACTGCCTGCTGCACCTGCATTCCTACTTTCAATGACTGGTGTACCATGACACCCAGGTCTCGTTGCATCTCCCCTTTTCCTAATCGGCCACCATTCAGATAATAGTCTACTTTCCTGTTTTTGCCACCAAAGTGGATAACCTCACATTTATCCACATAACCTCACATTTATCCACAGAATAGAGTTGAACTTCAATTGAGACATGATTTGTTATTAGTATCACCGATTGAGAATCAGATACTTAAAACCAAAAGTCAATTTTATATACATGGCAAATTACTCGCCAATCAGTTGAAAGCTGCTTCAGCCAAACATCAGATTATTAAAGTGAGCAAACGGGATGGTACATTGACTGTAGACCATGATGAAATTAATAAATCCTTTCAGGAATTTTATACCTCCCTATACCAATCAGAATTTCCTACTGATTCCAATATAATGCATGAGTTTTTAAAGAATCTGAACTTGCCAAATTTACCACATAATGAGTCTCTGTTGTTAGATGAACCCATCACGGAGGAAGAAATACAGAAAGCAATCCTCTCGATGAATTCTGGTAAAGCCCACGGTTTAGATGGGTTTACAGGGGAATTTTTGAAATATTTCTCAAGTTTACTGTCTCCGTGGCTATGCAAGGTTTTTAAAGAAGCCTTTTTAATGAATAGATAACCACAATCCTTTTATGAAGCATCTATTTCTTTAATTCTTAAAAAAGATAGACCCTACTGAAGTGACATCATGTAGACCTATATCACTGTTAAATGTAATAATAATAATAATAAATTTTATTTATGGAGGCCTTTCAAGAGTCTCTAGGACACCTTACAAAAATTTAGCAAGTAGAGGAAAAACATGTATGCGGAATGAAATAAATAGTAGAGACATGACTAGTACACAAATTAAAGACAGAATTCAATTCAAAACACAATATGAGGCAATTCAAGCACAGATGAAAAGGGAGGGGGACGTGGGGCTAAGGATAGGCAGAGGTGAAGAGATGGGTCTTGAGGCTGAACTGGAAGATGGTGAGGGACACGGAAATGCGGATCAGTTGGGGGAGGGAGTTCCAGAGCCTGGGAGCTGCCCTGGAGAAGGCTCTGTCCCCAAAACTGCGGAGGTTGGATTTGTGGATGGAGAGGAGACCGGCTGTTGTGGATCTGAGGGACCGTGAGGGTTGGTAGGGGGAGAGGAGGTCAGTGAGATATGGGGGGGGCCAGATGGTGGAGGGCTTTGTAGATGAGGACCAAGATTTTGTAGGTGATCCGGTGGGAGATGGGAAGCCAGTGAAGTTGTTTGAGGACTGGAGTGATGTGATGCCAGGATTTGGTGTGGGTGATGAGTCGGGCGGCTGCGTTCTGGACCAGTTGGAGTCGGTTGATGTAGGTGATGTAGATTCCAAAATTCTTTCCAAAATATTAGCTATGAGATTGGAAAATATTTTACAGCAAATTATTTCTGAAGATCAGACGGGTTTTATTAAAAATCGTTACTCATACTTTAACGTTAGGAGATTAATGAATATCGTACATACAGCGTCAAATAAAGCTCCAGAATGTGTCATTTCACTTGATGCTGAGAAAGCGTTTGAAGAGTAGTATGAGAATACTTATTCAATACACTTGAAAAATTTAAGATTGGTCCAAAATGTATTTCTTGGATCAAGCTGATATATAATATACCTCAGGCTTCTGTACTTACCAATAATCAGAGATCCCCTTTTTTCAGGCTCTTTCGAGGTACTAGACAGGGATGTCCTTTAAGTCCTTTACTGTTTGATATTGCTTTGGAACCTTTGGCCCCCGCTATTAGGGAATCCCATAATATTTATGGTATTGTCCGTGGGAATAAGACACATAAGCTATCTCTTTATGCAGATGATCTGTTATTATTCATCTCTAACCCTGAGAATTCTATTCCGGCAGTTTTCTCTTAATCAATTTAGAAGATTTTCTGGTTATAAACTAAATCTTAGTAAGAGTGAGCTTTTTCCATTAAACAATCTAGTTTCGAATTATGGACAGTTTCCATTTAGATTGACTACCGAATGTTTTACTTATTTAGGTATTAAGATTACCAAGAAACACAAGGATTTATTTAAAGCCAATTTTATGCCACTAATTGACCATATCAAACAACAGTTTACTAAATGGTCACCTAATCTATCTAACTCACATTTCTTTAGATATTTACAAATTAGACATTTTTTGAAGGCTACTCTACCCTTTTTTCCGTTACCACATCAAACCAAAATCTTGGAAAAGATTTTACATTTCAACCCTTATCAGAAAGGCTTAATAACGACTATTTATGAGTTGATTTTGAAATTACAAATAGATACATTTGATAAAATTAAGAATGACTGGGAAAGAGAACTCCAAATTTCTCTAACTGTAGAGAAATGGGAGAGGATTCTTCAATTAGTTAATACTTCCTCAATGTGTGCAAGACACGCTTTGATACAATTCAAGGTGATTCACAGAGCTCATATGTCAAAAGATAAGTTAGCTCGTTTTTATGGCCGTATAAATCCTACCTGTGACAGATATAATTCTGAAGTGGCCTCATTGACTCGTATATTTTGGTCATGCCCACTTTTGGAAAAATATTGGAAAGAAATTTTTGATACTATTTCTGTAATTTTAGGGATTGATTTACAACCTCATCCTATTACTGCAATTTTTGGGCTACCAATGTTAGATTCTATTCATCTGATCCATTCCGCCCATCGGCTGATTGCTTTCACCACATTAATTGCCAGAAGATCTATTTTATTTAAATGGAAAGACTCTAATCCTCCGCCCACACTGCATTGGCACTCTGAAACGATATCATGTTTAAATTTAGAAAAAATTAGGAGTGACATTGTTGAACCCTTGGTTAAATTTGATAGGACTTGGGGAAGTTTTATTCAACATTTTCATACAACATAAATTGTCCCCTCTCCAACTGTTATAATAAATATTTTACCTTTATACGGTGGAACGGACTTGATGACAAACAGGGACTTAAATTGTTGAAATTCTTTGCAGCCCAGATTCTGTTTTGCTAGTTTAGGGGGGTTTTGTTTTTCCTTTTTTCTCTTTTAACTTTTTGTTTTAATATATATACGAGATTAAGTGTGACCCGTTGGGTCCCATGTTCACACGGGAGGGCTGGTCCCCCAACGCAATATTCCATCTCTCCACCAATTCCAATATTGGAGGCCAGTGGGGGGGGGGGGGTGCATTCTGGAGCGCTGGTATGGGTGCTGTTGGCTGCAGGGACTACTGGTCTCCAGAGGGCTAGTATGGACATTGTGGGCCAAATGGATTCTTGGGGTGGCAGCTCAGTCCCTCAAGCATGATGTGCTGGCAGCGCATTCATAGCTGGTGGGCTGGCAGTTGACTCACGGCTATTCCTTGAAATTCCATTTCAAGCAGAGTGCAAGGCCACCAAATTCAAGTCCATTTTCCTACCATTACAAGCAAGGTGCAAGGCCATCAAATTCAAGTGCAGTTTTTTACCTCTTCGAGCAGGGTGCAAGGCCACCAAATTCAGGTTCAGTTTCCTACCACTTCAAGCAGGGTGCAAGGCCACCGAATTCAAGTGCAGTTTCCAACCACTTCAAGCAGGGTGCAAGGCCACCAAATTCAAATGCAGTTTCATAGCATTTCATGCAGGGTGCAACAACACCATAAAAACCACACAAAACACCACTCACAGTTCAGTAGACATTCAGTGTGTCCAGTTGATTCACAGCTCAGACAGTCATGACCTCTCCCTCCCCCATCATGCAGAGACTGAGCCACACCCACACTTCCGGGTTTTATAATCACTTCCCCCGGAAAAGGTGTGGCCTTCATGGCGTGATTCGCAGGAGAGAGATTCTCAACATTTTTTAAACACTAATAACACTTTTATTATTCATTGATGGGAAGAATCCTCTGCACCTGATGAGTGGAGGGGGACTGAATAAGATGGCCAAAAATCACAGCCGTAAGTGGTAGCGTTTTATCTAAAATCAATATAGTGCAAACAGAAAGTTGTCAAGTTTAGCCAAACAGCCATTTGCAGTGCATTCCCACTTCAAACCAAAACACTCCACTCAAACAGCCATTGCAGTGCATTTGTACTTCAAACCAACCATATTTTCATTTTCAAACCACATTAAGGGCACTCACAGTTGAGTAGAGAAGTGTTTAGTGTTATTCAGAGAGACGTGATCCTGTGGCTTCCTCCATCTTGCAGAGACTGAGGGAGGCACACCACTTCCAGGTTCAATAGTCCCTCCCCCCCTCCCACCAGCAGGGGCAGCAGAGAGAATGGCAAAAAATGTAAAAAGATTAATATCGCTCTGATTTTTCATCGATGGGAAAAATCCTCTGGTCCCGAAAAGGGGAGGGGGGCTCTGAACGCAGTGGCTAAAAATGACGGCCGTAGGTGGCGGCGTTCTCTAGGAAATCACGCCACAGCGAGCCAAAAGCGGTCAAGATCAGACTTTTAGTAATATAGATAAGTTCTCTTTAAAAACTTAACTATATTTGCATAGAGACCAGGAGGTCTATATTCAATCTGTATTTTGACACTGGACTCATATTTAGGTTATCATATCTATATATTTAAAAACTCGTGTGTGTGTGTGTGTCATTTTGCCTTTGATTTTGCCTTTGATTTTTGCCTTTGATTCGTTACTCCGTGAAAACCAGACACAAAAACGCCGAGATCTTTACCATTTCGCTAGCGATTTTACTTTTACATTCGCATATCCACTCTTCATTAAATTTGGTAATTTTTCTGTACACATTTTCAATAAAATCCTTCACAAAACTTACTGTTTTTTTAACTGCGGACGTCACAATGCCCACATGCCGACCAATCCATGCCCACCTGCGTCCTGGCCCCCCGCCGCTGTGGATTAATGGCGCAGAGATATTGAGAAAGTTCTGCAGAACAAAGATTCTACAGCTGCGTTCCGCTGCAGCTTCTTTGTTCTACAGATTGTGGGGCAGCGACTCCTCACGCGCTGAATTTCTCCACATAAGTTCCGCTGAACTCACAAAATCTTGTGGAGCCCCGCCCGCCTGTGCGCCCCTCCCATCCACTACGCGCTCCAGAGAGTCAGACGCCCACAGCTGGACTCTCCTCCTCCCTCTATCCCTTTAACAATGCATTTGCATCTGGCCCAACTGGCCCCGCCGACCCTGCCCCCCCCCCCCCAGCATGCCTGCTGGCCCCGCCCGCTGACCTCACAATGCCTTTGCAACTGGCCCGGCCCGACCCTGCCCACCCCAGCCTGCCTGGTGGCCCCACCCGGCCCACCTCACAAAGCCTTTGCACCTGGCCCAGCGGAGCTCACACACGTCATACTACACGTTTTTCGAGGAGTGGTCTATCTTGCTCTGCTATAAGATCTTTGCTCTCGCCCCTTACCTTCCACCCCTCTCAGTTAGTGTGTGTGCGGGGGGGTAGTTAGTGTGTGTGACGCCGCCTGCCGCACCCCCCCCCCTCAGCCCCCCCCCCTCCCCCGCAACCACACTTTGGCGGAACAGACCCAACGGGTCTGCACTTGGTCTAGTACCTGTTATTAATGTAATCCTGATCCCTATGTATCAATATAATTGTTATGTTTATCATTATTTTGTTGTTGTTTTGTTTGTGAAAAAAAACGAATAAAAAGATTTTAAAAGAAAGAAAGAAAGCTTCAGCTTCAATTAGCTTTAGTTTCAAATTGCATTGTGATATCATCAGCCCGTTAGCTTCAGCTTAAGTTAGCTTTAGCTTCAGATTGGTGAGGAATTTGAAGAAATAACTAAAGAAATAATTAACCAAATTTTCAGATGAGGGGATTTTTGAAATCATGAGGTAAATCTCTACCGGAATATGTAAAAATTCCACCGTTACCACGTCGGGTTTTCGAGGAGATGTGAATCAAAAGCGAACTAACGGAAGTCAGATCAGAGTTTTATAAACTACTAGACCAAGGGGGACCCGTTTGGTCCCGTCTCCTCAACGAGTGGTTGCGGGGGGAGGGGGAGGGGCTGCAGCATCACACACACACACTAACCACCCCCCACACACACAGGGGGGAAGGGGGGTTGAGAGGGGAATGGAGGCGGGGCAGTGGGGGGAGGGCGTTGAGAGGGGCTTGGAGGAGGGGGAGAGGTGGGGGGAGTGGGTGGGGAAAGGGAGGGGGAGGGGGAGTGGAGGGGATAGGGGGAGGGAGGGCCAGAGGGGGAAGGGAGAGAGAGAGAGAGAGAGGAGGGGGGAGAGAGGCGGGGGAGAGGGAGAGGGAGGGAGGGGTAGGGGAGAGGGGTGGGGGGAGAGAGAGGAGGGGGAGAGAGGTGGGGAGAGAGAGGTGGGGGAGAGAGAGGGGGGAGGGCGTGTGAGAGGAGCGGGAGAGAGGGGGGTAGAGGGGGAGGGAGGGAGGGAGTAGAGGGGAGAGGGAGTAGAGGGGAGAGATGAGGGGGGAGAGAGGAGGGGGGGATAGGGGGGAAAGGGAGAGGGGTGTAGGGGAGAAGGGTGGAGGAGGGGATAGGGGGGAGGGAGGGGGATAGAGGGGGAGGGAGGGGGGAGAGAGGGGGGGTAGATGCGGAGGGGAGTGGGAGAGGGGGGAGGGAGGGGGGAGAGCAAGTAGAGGGGAGAGGAAGGGGAGAGAGGAAAAGGGTAGAGAGGAGGGTGGGAGGAGAGGGGGGGAAAGGGAGAGGGGAGAGGGGAGAGGGGGAGTGAGGAGGGGGGGTTGCGGGGGGGCACATAACTCAGTCCTGGGGAGTGAGGGCTGTGGGTGGGGCGGGACGCCACGGCTGGCAGCACTCGGGTGCTCCTCGGCATTTCTCGGCCTCTCGGGTTGTCAATCCGGAGCCTTGGGGGGGGGGCTGCTGGGCTGTGGGCGGGACGGGGTGCTACGACCGGCCGCACTCTGGTGCTCGTCGGCATCTCTCGGGTTGGCCATCGGAGTGCGAGTTTTGGGGGTGGGGGGGGCAGCTCGTGGAAAAGAGGGGCCAGCAGGCTACGCCTTGAAAAATCTGCGCAGCGTGCCACGAGGAGTAGAGGCATTGTGACGTCATCAGCCGATTAGCTTCAGATTCAGCTTTAGCTTCAGATTGGTGAGGAATTTAAAGAAATAACTAAAGAAATAATTAACCAAATCTTCAGATGAGGGGATTTTTGAAATCATGTGGTAAATCTCTACTGGAATATGTAAACATTTCACCGTTACTGTCGGGTTTTCGAGGAGATGTGACTCACAAGCAAGCAAACATAACAACTATCAGTTTTATAAGTATATTGATATGATATGATAAGATATGATGTCCTGAAATGGAACAATGAAATTCTTACTTGCAGCAGCACAACAGATATGAAAACATAGTACTCAGTCGGCATCATAACAAAGAACAAAAATAAGTTCAACTAGACTAAGTAGGACCCGTTGGGTCCCAGCATCAGAAGGGAGGGCTGGTCCCCCAACAAAATATCCCACCTCTGCACCAATTCCAATATTGGTGGCTAGTGGGGGGGGGGGGACTTTCTGGAGCGCTTGTATGGGTGTTGTGGGCTGCAGGGACTGGTTTCCAGAGAGCTAGTATGGACATTGTGGGCCAAATGGATTCTTGGGCTGGCAGCTCAGTCACTCAAGCCTGTTGTGCTGGCAGCTCACTCACTCACGGCTGGTGGGCTGGCTCATGGCTATTCTATAAAATTCTATTTCAATCAGGGTGCAAGGCCACCAAATTCAAGTGCAGTTTCTTACCACTTCAAGCAGGGTGCAAGGCCACCATATTCAAGTGCAGTTTCACACCATTTCAAGCAGGTTGCAAGGCCACTAAAGACAGCGAGTCGTGACCTGTCCCTCCTCCATCTTGCAGAGACTGAGCCTCGCCCACATTTCTGTGTTTTATAATCCCTCCCCCTCCCACCAGAAGGGGCGTGGCCTTCATGGCATGATTGACAGGAGAGAGAATCTCAACATTTTAAAAACATTAATAACTCTTTACATCGATGGGAAAAATCTTCGGCACCTGATGAGCGGAGAGGGACTCAAAGATGGCCAAAAATCACAGCTGTACGTGGTAGCATTTTTTCTAAAAAATGAACAGGAAGTGGTCAAGATTAGACTTTTAATTATATAGAAGGCAAGGCAACTTTAATTAGGCGAGGCAACTTTAATTAGGCGAGGCAACTTTAATTAGGGGAGGCAACTTTAATTAAGCGAGGCAACTTTAATTAGGCAATACAGCTTTAGCATTTCCAAACCAAAGGCAACACAGCTTTAGCATATCCAAACCAATGGCAACACAGCTTTAGCATTTCCAAACCAAAGGCAACACAGCTTTAGCATTTCCAAACCAATGGCAACACAGCTTTAGCATTTCCAAACCAAAGGCCACACAGCTTTAGCATGTCCAAACCAAATGCAACACAGCTTTAGCATTTCCAAACTATATTTTCAAACCACATTAAGGTCACTGACAGGTCAGAAAAACCACTTACAGTTTAGTAGACATGTGTTCAGTGTTGTTCACAGCTCAGACTGAGAGACGTGACCCTCTCCCCCATCTTGCAGAGACTGACTGAGGTACCCAACACTTCCGACTTTTATAGTCCCTCCGGAAGGGGCGAGGCCTTCAGGAGAGAGAATCTCAACATTTTTAAAACACTAATAACTCTTTTATTTTTCATCGATGAGAAAAATCATCTTGTCCTGCGCAGCGGAGGGGGACTCTGAGTAAGATGGCCAAAAATCACAGACATAAGTGGCAACGTTTTTTCGAAAATCAATATACAGAACAACAGGAAGTGGTCAAGATCAGACTTTTAGTAATATAGAAGCTATATAAAAACTATTATTTCCCTCATCACCTATTCTCTCTCATATGCCCAATAACCTCAGCCCCACCCCCGCCCATATACACAAGGAATAAATTACAGTTGTCAATGAAACTATTACACTTACCAGCACGCCATTATGGTGTGGGCAGAAACCAGAGCAAACATGGGAAATCCCAGGGAGAAGGTACAAACTCCAAACACACATTGAAACAGAGGTCAGAAACAAACCTACTGCACCACTATGCTGACCTTTGTTTGCCTTGTGTTAAAAGTGAGCACTCGATGACAGAATCAATTAATATTGCAGAGGATCTTTGCCAAAACTAATGGCTAAACTTTGCAATTAATTCGAAGAACAAAAGAATATAAAAATATGAGAGGGATAGGTGTTGTCCCTCCAGTTGGTATGTGGCCTCATTCCATCAATGGAGGAGGCCTTGGATCGGAAGGCCAATATGGGAATACGTGACTATTTGCGTATTTGAACACTGCCCCCCCCCCCGCCATTTTCTCCCCTCTCTCCTGTGCCCTCGCCCTGACCCACTAGGCAACCATTTTTTCTACTATCCCAAACCCTTCCACCAATAACCATCTCTCTGTCTTTATATATCACTCCTCTTTTTCTTTGACACTCTTTTATCTCCTTTTCGTCACTAGCTTTAGTCCACCCATCTTCCAATCAACCCCCCCCCTCACATGTGTCCACCTATCACTTGACATGCTTTGTCCCAGCCTCACCTCTTTTCCAGCTGTTCCCCCTACTACAATCGGTCTCAAGAAGGGTCCTGACCAGAAACATTCCCTATCCATGTCCTCCAGAGATGCTGCCTGATCCATTGAACACTGAAGCACTTTGTGTTTTACTTTAACTAGAAATATTCCTTTTTTCAAGTGTTAAAGTGGCATTACCAATCTCCCTAATTCTGTTTTGGAATGCACAAGAAAGGTAATGTAGATTCATGGTACCCTTTCCAAAATAGCACTAACAGACTCCCTCTTGTATCGAAGCTCCTTTCTATAAAGACCAGGCATTGCAAGTCAAAGTGTCCAGACCACAGAAACCAATCCTTAATGGTTCACAATAAAACCAACATTCTTGCAGCCATTAGTGAGTGCAAGGGAATGACGTTGTGTTGTGGGAATGGGAGGATGCAAGCAAAGTCCACAGGGAAGGGCAGTGCAACCTGTGTAGACCTCTGCAGAATCATACGCATGAGAAAACCTTATTGAGCAAAACCACACGTGGCAGGATGACACCAGGGTGGTGTTTGCAAGGTGAGAGTGTCCTATAACATAGACAAATGCACCCTGCCGAGATAAATGCTATTGAAACATTTATCATAAATTGCTCTCACTTAAGATACGAAGAAAGAGTGGAGACACAAGCAACTGTGGAGGCTCGAATCTTGCATAGAGCACAAAGTATATGCCCCTGTCCCACTTAGGAAACCTGAACGGAAACCTCTGGAG
The DNA here is from genome assembly GCF_010909765.2 of Amblyraja radiata. NCBI lineage: Eukaryota > Metazoa > Chordata > Chondrichthyes > Rajiformes > Rajidae > Amblyraja > Amblyraja radiata. The sequence goes on along the minus strand of NC_045981.1, from coordinate 11,528,204 downwards.
ACTTTGCGCCCCACCCAAGGTTTCCATGAGGTTCCCGGAGGTTTTTGTCAGTCTCCCTAATGGTCGAAAGTGGTTTCCGCTTCTTGTACGTTCCGGCGATTATTTCAAAAAATTCAAAGCCGACCTCGACTAAAAATATGTTGCCGTTTTAAAAATTGGTAATTTTTTAGTCGAAGCCGGTTGCGATGCTAGTTGACGATGGTTGCCGGAGGTTGCAGGTAGTGGAAGGTAAGACCTTTTTTTCATTCAGTTTTGTTCCACTCTCTGAGTAAAGAAGTTCCCCCTCATGTTACCCCTAAACTTTTGTCCCTTAACTCTCAAATCATGTCCTCTTGTTTGAAACTTCCCTACTCTCAATGGAAAAAGGTTATCCACATCTATCTCTCTCATAATTTTAAAGATCTCTATCAAGTCCCCCCTTAACCTTCTGTGCTCCAAAGAATAAAGACCTAACTTGTTCAACCTTTCTCTGTAACGTAGGTGCTGAAACCCAGGCAACATTCTAGTAAATCTCCTCTGTACTCTCTCTATTTTGTTGACATCTTTCCTATAATTCGGCGACCAGAATTGTACACCATATTCCAGAATTGGCCTCACCAATGCCTTGTACAATTTTAACATTACATCCCAACTTCTATACTCAATGCTCTGATTTATAAAGGCCAGCATGCCAAAAGCTTTCTTTACCACCCTATCTACATGAGATTCCACCTTCAGGGAACTATGAAGTTATTCCTAGATCGCTCTGTTCTACTGCATTCCTCAATTCGCTACCATTTACCATGTACGTCCTATTTTGATTTGTCCTACCAAGATGTAGCACCTCACATTTAACAGCATTAAACTCCATCTGCCATCTTTCAGCCCACTCTTCCAAATGGCCTAAATCTCTCTGTAGACTTTGAAAATCTACTTCATTATCCACAACACCACCTATCTTAGTATCATCTGCATACTTACTAATCCAATTTACCACACCATCATCCAGATCATTGATGTATATGACAAACAACAGTGGACCCAACACAGATCCCTGACGCACCCTACTAGTCACCGGCCTCCAACCTGACAAACAGTTATCCACCATTACTCTCTGGTATCTCCCATTCAGCCACTGTTGAATCCATCTTGCTACTCCACTATAAATACCCAACAATTGAACCTTCTTAATCAACCTTCCATGTGGAACCTTGTCAAAGGCCTTACTGAAGTCCATATAGACAACATCCACCGCTTTACCCTCATCAATTTCCCTCTTCAAAAAATTCAAGAAGATTAGTCAAACATGACCTTCCAGGCACAAATCCATGTTGACTGTTCATAATCAGACCCTGTTTATCCAGATGATTATATATATTATCTCTAAGTATCCTTTCCATTAATTTGCCCACCAGTGACGTCAAACTAACAGGTCTATAATTGCTAGGTTTACTCTTAGACCCCTTTTTAAACAATGGAACAACATGCGCAGTACGCCAATCCTCCGGGACTATTCCCGTTTCTAATGACATTTGAAATATTTCTGTCATAGCCCCTGCTATTTCTACACTAACTTCCCTCAATGTCCTAAGGAATATCCTGTCAGGACCTGGAGATTTATTCACTTTTATATTTTTCAACAGTCAGTACTTCCTCTTTTTTGATCCTCATAGTTTCTATAGCTACCCTACTTGTTTCCCTTACTTCACATAATTCAATATCCTTCTCCTTGGTGAATACCGAAGAAAGGAAATTGTTCAATATCTCCCCCATCTCTTTTGGCTTTACACATAGCTGTCCACTCTGACTCTCTAATGAACCAATTTTATCCCTCGTTATCCTTTTGCTATTAATATAGCTGTAGAAACCCTTTGGATTTACTTTCACCTTACTTGCCAAAGCAACCTCATATCTTCTTTTAGCTTTTCTAATTTCTTTCTTAAGATTCTTTTTACATTCTTTATACTCCTCAAGCACCTCATTTACTCCATATTGCCTATATTTATTGTAGATCTCTCTCTTTTTCCGAACCAAGTGTCCAATTTCCCTTGAAAACCATGGCTCTTTCCAATTATTACTCTTTCCTTTCAACCTTAAGCACACAGAAAATAGTAGGCATTTACTACAAAACAGATAAATGTGTCCATATACCATGATATAAATATATACACACATGAATAAATAAACTGATAGTGCAAATAACAGAAAGTGGTTGGTAATAATCAGAGTTTTGTCCGAGCCAGGTTTAATAGCCTGATGGCTGAGGGGAAGTAACTATTCCTGAACCTGGTTGTTGCAGTCTTCAGGCTCCTGTACCTTCTACCTGAAGGTAGCAGGGAGATGAGTGTGTGGCCAGGATGGTGTGGGTCTTTGATGATACTGCCAGCCTTTTTGAGGCAGCGACTGCGATAAATCCCCTCGATGGAAGGAAGGTCAGAGCCGATGATGGACTGGGCAGTGTTTACTACTTTTTGTAGTCTTTTCCTTTCCAGGGCGCTCAAATTGCCGAACCAAGCCACGATGCAACCAGTCAGCATGCTCTCGACTGTGCACCTGTAGAAGTTAGAGAGAGTCTTCCTTGACAATCCGACTCTCCGTAATCTTCTCAGGAAGTAGAGGCGCTGATGTGCTTTTTTGATGATTGCATTAGTGTTCTCGGACCAGGAAAGATCTTCAGAGATGTGCACGCCCAGGAATTTGAAGCTCTTGACCCTTTCAACCATCGACCCGTTGATATAAATGGGGCTGTGGGTCCCCCTCCTACTCCTTCCAAAGTCCACAATCAGTTCCTTGGTTTTGCTGGTGTTGAGGGCCAGGTTATTGCGCCGGCACCATATGGACAGTTGCTCGATCTCTCTTCTGTACTCTGACTCATCCCCATCAGTGATACGCCCCACAATAGTGGTGTCGTCAGCGAACTTGATGATGGAGTTCGCACTGTGGTTCGCTACGCAGTCATGGGTATAGAGTGAGTACAGCAGGGGGCTGAGCACGCAGCCTTGAGGTGCTCCCGTGCTGATTGATATTGAGGCTGACACATTTCCACCAATACGAACAGACTGTGGTCTGTGGACGAGGAAGTCAAGGATCCAGTTGCAGAGGGATGCGCAGAGACCCAGTTCTGCGAGTTTGGTAACCAGTTTGGAGGGGATGATTGTGTTAAATGCCGAGCTGTAATCAATGAATAGCAGCCTGACATATGAGTTTTTGTTGTCCAAGTGGTCCAGTGCGGAGTGGAGGGCCAGCGAGATCGCATCCACCGTTGATCTGTTGTGGCGGTACGCGAACTGCAGTGGGTCCAGGTTTTTGTCGATGTAGGAGTTGATTTGCTCCATGATCAACCTCTCAAAGCACTTCATCACCACTGGCGTTAGTGCCACTGGTCGATAGTCATTGAGGCATGTCACCTTACTCTTCTTGGGCACCGGTATAATTGATGCCCTTTTAAAGCAGGTGGGGACCTCAGACCTCAGAAGTGAGAGGTTGAAAATGTCCGTAAAAACTCTTTCCAATTATTACTCTTTCCTTTCAACCGAACAGGGACAAAAAGATTCTGTACTCTTAAAATGTCACCTTTAAATGTCCTCCATTTCTCTACTACATCCTTCCCATAAAACAAAATGTCCCAATTCACTCCTTTTAAATCCTTTCGCATCTCCTCAAAGTTAGCCTTTCTCCAATCGAAAAATGTCAACCCTTGGTCCAGTTCTGACCTTCTCCATAATTATATTGAAACTAATGGTATTGTGATCACTGGACCCGAAGCGCTCCCCAACACATACCTCCGTCACCCGACCCGTCTCATTTCATAACAGGAGGTCCAGCACTGCCCCTTCTCTAGTAGGTACCTCTATGTATTGCTGCAAAAAACTAACCTGCACACATTTTACAAACTCCAAACCATCCAGGTCTTTTACAGAATGTGTTTCCCAGTCTATGTGTGGAAAATCCTGGAATATTTAGTTTCCAATCACAGCCATCCTGCAACCATGTTTCACTAATCGCCACAACATCATACTTCCAGGTGTCAATCCAGGCTCTCTCATCCACCTTTCTTTCAATGCTCCTAGCATTAAAATATACACATTTAAGAAACCCACCACCTCTTATTCTCTGTTATTTATATTTTTCTTTCTCCCCTACATGTTGGGTCTGACTGCTTCCCTTCTCTGCCTCCTGCCTCACACACTGTCTACTAGCTTTCTCTATTTGATTCCCTCCCCAACCGTTCTAGTTTAAAGTCTCCCCAGTAGCCTTTGCAAATCTCCCCGCCAGGATATTGGTTCCCCTCGGGTTCAAGTGCAACCCGTCCTTTGTGTACAGGTCACACCTTCCCCAAAAGAGGTCCCAATGATCCAGAAACTTGAATCCCTGCCCTCTGCACCAGTCCCTCAGCCACGCATTTATCCTCCACCTCACTCCATTCCTACTCTCACTGTCGTGTGGCACAGGCAGTAATCCTGAGATTGTTACTTTTGCGGTCCTTCTCCTTAACTCTCTTCCTAACTCCCTAAATTCTCCTTTCAGGAACTCTTCTCTTTTTCTACCTATGTCATTGGTACCTATATGTACCATGACCACTGGCTCCTCTCCCTCCCATTTCAGGATATCTTGGACACGTTCAGACACATCCCAGACCCTGGCACCAAGGAGGCAAACTACCATCCGGGTCTCCTGACTGCGTCCACAAAATCGCCTATCTGACCCCCTAACTATAGAGTCCCCTATTACTATTGCCCTCCTCTTTCTTTCCCAACCCTTCTGAGCAACAGGGCCGGCCGCTGTTGCTACCCCCAGGTAGGCTGTCCCCCCCAACAGTACTCAAACAGGAGTACTTATTGCCAAGGTGTACAGCCACCGGGGTACTCTCTAGTCCCAGCCTCTGCCCTTGCCCCTCCTAACCGTGACCCACTTGTCTGCCTCCCGTGGTCTTGGAGTGACCACCTCTCTATAACTCCTCTCTATGATCTCCTCACTCTCCCTGACCAGACAGAGGTCATCGAGCTGCTGCTCCAGGTTCCTAATACGGTCCCTTAGGAGCCCCATCTCGATGCACCTGGCGCAGATGTGGACGTCTGGAGGGCTATCAGACTCCATGACTTCCCACATCTGACATCCAGAACAATAAACTGCCCTGGCACTCATACTCCCCCCTAACCTTAATTAAGGGGGGAGTGCAGGGAGTGCAAAAAGGAACTGCAGATGCTGAACCGCGGTACAAAATACAAAGTGCTGGAAGAAATCAGCAGGGCAGGCAGCATCTGTGGAGGGAATGGACATGTAATGTTTGAGGTTGGGGCCTTTCCTCCGACTGGCCCAGGAGCGGCTGGTGCAGCGTCCGGGCGGTAAGTTTAAAAACAGAGCGGGGGGGCTTTGTTCCGCAGAGGCCCAGGAGCGGTTGGAGCGGCTGGTGCAGCGGCCGTGGACGGCGAGCTGCGGATTCTCGCTGGCGCCGCTACATGGCCCCCCCAGAATCCACGGTACGGAAACGTGCAGGTAAACGGACGGTATGACCGGAACGCGTGGTACGAGGACGTGGGGTGAGCGTAACATTTGAGTGTACAACAGGACCGGGGGGACGCGGAAAATGTGAACGAGGGACGGGCGTAACCAAGGGAACCGTAGAAACGCGACCTGAGGAAACAAGTGCAGAGAGCGGCAAAACAGCAGGTGGACGTCCTCTACGCCGTGGAGTAGCCACTGTCACTGGGCCCTCCTCGTCAATGTGTGCAGGCTTAAGGCGGCTCACAGAAACTAATTTCTCCTTGCCACCCATGTCCAATGTGAACGTCGAAACGCCATTACTGAGCACCTTGTACGGACCCTCGTACACCGGCTGTAACGGCGAGCGATGAGCGTCTCTACAGAGAAAAACATAAGCACAATCCCGTACCATAGTAGGCACATGCACCGAAGACGAGCCATGCCGGGAAGTGGGAACCAGGACCAAAGCGCGCGCCCGCTCGCGAAGGTCCGCTAACAACTGTGAGGTTGAAACCCCCTGGGCTGGAGGGGCAGGCAAGAAATCCCCTGGATCCTGCAAAACCGAGCCATAAACTAACTCGGCCGAGGAGGCTTTGAGGTCCTCCTTAGGCGTTGTCCTGATGCCAAGGAGGACCCAAGGTAACTGGTCGACCCAATCAGGGCCACTGAGTCTGGCTTTTAACGCCGACTTAAGGTGCCGGTGGAACCGCTCAACTAACCCGTTAGACTCCGGGTGATAAGCGGTAGTCTGGTGCAGCTTCGCTCCGTACAGCTGCGCCATACCACACCACAATGAGGACGTGAACTGGGCCCCCGTATAGGTGGTAATGTGTGAGGGGACCCCGAAACGAGCGATTCAATGGGAAACCATGGCCTCGCGCATGCATCAGCAGAGGTATCCGCCAACGGGATTGTCTCCGCTCACCTGGTAAATCTGTCTACGATAGTCAGTAAGTGGGTATCCCCGCGCGAACAAGGCAGGGGACCTACCAGGTCTACATGGATGTGCAGGAACCTGCCGTCCGGGACGGTGAAATCCTGGACCGGTGGGTGTACATGTCTCTGCACTTTGGAGGTCTGGCATGGAATGCAGGAACGGGCCCATGCAGCGACCTGCTTCCTCAACCCGTGCCAAACGAACTTCGCTGCGACCAAGCAGAGGTAGTGTGAATGGACGGGTGTGCTAGGCTGTGGATGGTGTCGAAAATCCGACGACGCCAAGCGACTGGGACAATCGGACGGGCTTTACCGGTGGAAATATCACAAAGGATTTGCACTCCGGAGTTGCCGCATGGCACTCTTACCAGCTTCAGTCCTGATTTAGCATTGCGATAAATCTCCACACTGGCATCGGCCCGTTGGGCGGCTGCGAGTTCCTCGTAATCAACGCCCAGAAGCGCGGAAACTTCGGGCAGCGCTGGACGGGACAACGCGTCGGCCACAACATTCAGCTTACCTGCCACATGCCGAATATCAGACGTGAATTCGGAAATGTAGGCGAGGTGCCGTTGCTGTCTGGCGGACCAAGGGTCGGAAACCTTGGACAAGGCGAAAGTTAACGGCTTGTGGTCGGTCAACGCAGTGAAAGCGCGCCCCTCCAGGAAATATCAAAAATAACGATTGCTAGGTAAAGCGCAAGGAGCTCCCTGTCGAAAGCGCTGTATTTAACTTCGGGGGCTCGCAGCTGCCTACTGAAAAATGCCAACGGCACCCAGCGATTACCTACCCGTTGCTCGAGGACGGTGCCTACCGCGACGTCGGAGGCGTCCACGGTGAGGGCCGTTTGGGCCGTAGCCCTAGGGTGTACCAGCATAGTGGCGTTGGCCAATGCAGTCTTAGCCCCCTCGAACGCCTCATGTGCCTCTTCGGACCAGACCAGGTCCTTGGGCTTACCGGCCAGGCATTGGAATAGCGGCCGCACGATGGCGGCTGCCGACAGGACGAATCAGTGGTATAAATTAACCATACCGATAAACTCCTGCAGACCCTTGATCGATAATGGCCTAGGGAAATGACGTATAGGTCAACTTTCTCGGGTAGTGGTTGCGCTCCCTGAGAGATGAAGCTATGCCCTAGAAACGAGATGGAGCGCAGACCGAACTGACACTTCTTGGGGTTGATCACCAACCCGCGTTTGTGCAGCCGTTCGAAAAGTAGGCGGAGGTGCTTGGTATGGTAGCGAGCGGCTGGCTACTAGGATGTCATCTAGGTAGATGAAAATAAACGGCAAACCCCGGCCGACCTGATCCATTAGCCTCTGGAACGCTTGGGCTGCGTTCTTCAAGCCAAAAGGCATTCTGAGCCACTCGAAAAGGCCAAAAGGGGTAATGGTGGCCATTTTAGGGACGTCGTCCGGGTGGACCGGGAAATGCAAATCTTTCCAACCACTTAGTGAGGGACTGCAGGAGCATGTGGTGAGGGACACACCGAAGCTTGGTGCAGACAACGCCAAGGCTCTGTGGGGGAGAACCACAGTCTAGGGTCCTTCTGCTGCTGGACATTGAAGGGCAAAGTCCAGTAGGGACCCCCCTCAAACAAGGGAAGGGGCAAGGGTGTTTTGCTCAAATGCCGATGCGAACACCACCAAGTATGATACTGAGAATGTATGAATCATTTTTGCACAGGTTTGTTTTGTATGTTTTATTCTAAATATAAAATATGTTTGGAAAAAGATCTGCCGGTAAATGGGTGCCAATCACCATTGCCTGAGCATGCTCAAAAATATACAGCATGCCATTCCCCGCCCACAAGGTGAACTTGAGTTGCATATGAACCTAACCAGTTGCATCAAGGGTGAGATCTAATATCTTTTTTAGTGAAGATAGACACAAAAAGCTAGAGTAACTCAGCGGGTCAAGTAGCATCTGTGGAGAAAAGGAATAGGTGACGTTTCAGGTCGAGACCGTTCTTTGGATTTTTGTGTAACCACGAGGAGCAGGTACATTATTTCTTGTTTCAGTTTAGTTTATTGTCACGTGTACCGAGGTACAGTGAAAAGTTTTTGTTGCGTGCTAACCAGTCAGCGGAAAGACTGAAGACTCAACCCAAAACATCACCTATTCCTTTTCTCCAGAGATGCTGTCTGACCCGCTGAGTTACTCCAGTTTTTTGTGTCTATCAGCGGAGAAACAATACATGATTACAATCGAGCCATTTATGGTGTATAGATACATGATAAGGGAATAATGTTTAGTGTAAGATAAAGCCAACAAAGTCCGATCAAAGATAGACCGAGGGTCTCCAATGTGGTAGATAGTTCAGGACAGCTCTCTACTTGTGGTGGATGGTTCAGTTGCCTGATAACAGCTGGAAAGAAACTGTCCCTGAATCTGGAGGTGTGTGTTTTCACATTTCTATAATTGGAGTGATCTTGCTACATGGAAATTGACATTAGTGCATATAAAGTATGTAATGTATGCAATGTTTGTATTCGTCATAAACATGTCAATGCGAGCACCATCTTGAGGCCAGGGGAAGAAGCTGCCAAGTTTGCCTGTGCCTCGTCACTGATGACGAGTGACCTTCTAGATGCTTCTGTTTGTAGTTGGAAATAAAGTGGGCTCTCAGATCTCATCGGTGTCGGACGTGTCTTTATTGTGCTAGTCACAACCAAAGATCATAGAGCGGAGCAAGGTGGTCCACTCCTGCAAAATCCAGTGGACTAACATGTAGTACGGAACGGGGCGGGACGTCTGCCATTTTAGCAAACCCGACCCGACTGCTGTGGAATGTGTAATCAGCAAAGATCATAGAGCGGAGTCGGGTTGGGCTGGTTTCTTTATTTGAAAATAGAAATGAGGAAAACGATCAAGGGAATGATTTGGTATGGTAATTGAAAAGTTTCTGAAATACTAACTTAGAATGGAATCAGAGCATGCAACCATTGTCTTTTTTGAGGACGGATGAGAATTTTGGATTACAGCCTAGGATGGAATTAATTTTAGCAAATGTTTGCTTGCTGTCAGAGCAATATTTCAATGGCCTGCATTATCTGCAATTCGAACATAAAAAATGGCAAGGAGAGGGCAATGCTTAGGAAGGAACTGCTGGTTTAAGCTGATGATAGACACAGAATGCTGGAGTAACTCAGCAGGACAGGGGGTATCTCTGGAGAGAAGGAATGGGTGATGTTTCGGGTCAAGACCCTTCTTCAGACTGAAAGTCTCTTTCCCGTGATTTTCAGTCTGAAGAAGGGTCTCGACCCGAAACGTCACCCATTCCTTCTCTCCAGAAACACTTCCTGTCCCGCTGAGGTACTCCAGCATACAACAGCGAGTGTTCAAGGATGATTAATGCACCTGGCTCCAGTTTATGTACTTTTTTTTCTTTTTTTTAAATTTATTAGAAGTACAGTAATGTGGCACCAAGGTGCCAAATATATATTGGCATGTTACATTTTATGTACAGCTTCATTTTTTTTTTTAAATAATAAAAGAGAGAAAGAGAGAATAGATAATAGAAAATAGAAAAACATGTGGTGTATGGTGTGTGAAAAAGAAAAGGGAAGAAAGAGAGAAAGTGAGAGAAAATAAAAAATAAGGAGAGGGAAAAAGAAAGAGTAGAAAGTAAGAGAAAGGAGGTAGGTATTTATATTCTTGACCATCCTTCACCCAGACCTGAAACAATTGGTTTTACGATTTTGTTGCACCATATGCTTCCAAGAAGTCGATAAATGGATACCAACTCGTTAAGAATTGGTCTGGTTTATCTGTTAGGAGGAATCACATTTCTTCAAGATGTGCTGTATCCAACATGTTTATAATCCACATTTTAAGCGTTGGTATGGGTGTATTTTTCCAAAATTTAAGTATGTTTTTTTGCCATTATTAACCCATAATTAAAAAATGAATTTTAAAATGTGTTCAATTTGTTCCCATCTCCCGTTACTCCAAGTATAATCATTAAAGATTATAAGTGTTTAAGAAGGAACTGCAGATGCTGGAAAATCAAAGGTACACAAAAATGCTGGAGAAACTCAGCGGGTGCAGCTCCGCTGAGTTTCTCCAGCATTTTTGTATAATCATTTCAGCGTTAGGCTCCATTTTTATCTTGAATAATTTTGCAAACTTTGTGTTTTAACAGCAGTGCAGGCAGAAGTTTACCTGGCTTATACAAACATTTTTAATTGTGTATTTAAAAGCTATTGTTCTCTGAGTGAACAGTGCCAGCCTTGCTCTAGATCAAGACGGTCATTTCCCAACATGGATTTACTATTGAGGTCACTAGATTTAAAAAAATCAGCGCCATCTGAAAGGAAATTCTTGGAATAAAATGATCATATTTTGTTAATCATTACAAATAATGAAGAGATTAATTACATAGTATTCAAACGTGTAAGTGAACTTTGATCTATTACACATATATCAGGAATTTTCCTTCATAAAGGACATTAATGACATTTAGGGATGGGCAACAATGGAAGTATTGGTGGTGATATCCTGTGAACAAATATATTTAAAACCGCATTACTGCTTGTAGGAGCATACTGTACAATGTACAAATTGGCTTCCATTGTTACATTACACTACGTTTATTTGTTGTAAAGCAGCTTGAAATGTTCTAAAAGTATCGTAAAAGGTGCTGTAGAAATGCAAATCTTTCCAACCACTTAGTGAGGGACTGCAGGAGCATGTGGTGAGGGACACACCGAAGCTTGGTGCAGACAACGCCAAGGCTCTGTGGGGGAGAACCACAGTCTAGGGTCCTTCTGCTGCTGGACATTGAAGGGCAAAGTCCAGTTGGGACCCCCCTCAAACAAGGGAAGGGGCAAGGGTGTTTTGCTCAAATGCCGGTGCGAACACCACTAAGTATGATACTGAGAATATATGAATCATTTTTGCACAGGTTTGTTTTATATGTTTTATTCTAAATATAAAGTATGTTTGGAAAAAGATCTGTCAGTAAATGGGTGCCAATCACCATTGCCTGAGCATGCTCAAAAATATACAGCATGCCATTCCCCTCCCACAAGGTGAACTTGAGTTGCATATGAACCTAACCAGTTGCATCAAGGGTGAGATCTAATATCTTTTTTAGTGAAGATAGACACAAAAAGCTAGAGTAACTCAGCGGGTCAAGTAGCATCTGTGGAGAAAAGGAATAGGTGACGTTTCGGGTCGAGACCCTTCTTTGGATTTTTGTGTAGCCACGAGGAGCAGGTACATTATTTCTTGTTTCAGTTTAGTTTATTGTCACGTGTACCGAGGTACAGTGAAAAGTTTTTGTTGCGTGCTAACCAGTCAGCGGAAAGACTGAAGACTCAACCCAAAACATCACCTATTCCTTTTCTCCAGAGATGCTGTCTGACCCGCTGAGTTACTCCAGTTTTTTGTGTCTATCAGCGGAGAAACAATACATGATTACAATCGAGCCATTTATGGTGTATAGATACATGATAAGGGAATAATGTTTAGTGTAAGATAAAGCCAACAAAGTCCGATCAAAGATAGACCGAGGGTCTCCAATGTGGTAGATAGTTCAGGACAGCTCTCTACTTGTGGTGGATGGTTCAGTTGCCTGATAACAGCTGGAAAGAAACTGTCCCTGAATCTGGAGGTGTGTGTTTTCACATTTCTATAATTGGAGTGATCTTGCTACATGGAAATTGACATTAGTGCATATAAAGTATGTAATGTATGCAATGTTTGTATTCGTCATAAACATGTCAATGCGAGCACCATCTTGAGGCCAGGGGAAGAAGCTGCCAAGTTTGCCTGTGCCTCGTCACTGATGATGAGTGACCTTCTAGATGCTTCTGTTTGTAGTTGGAAATAAAGTGGGCTCTCAGATCTCATCGGTGTCGGACGTGTCTTTATTGTGCTAGTCACAACCAAAGATCATAGAATAGCAAGATGGTCCACTCCTGCAAAATCCAGTGGACTAACATGTAGTACGGAACGGGGCGGGACGTCTGCCATTTTAGCAAACCCGACCCGACTGCTGTGGAATGTGTAATCAACAAAGATCATAGAGCGGAGTCGGGTTGGGCTGGTTTCTTTATTTGAAAATAGAAATGAGGAAAACGATCAAGGGAATGATTTGGTATGGTAATTGAAAAGTTTCTGAAATACTAACTTAGAATGGAATCAGAGCATGCAACCATTGTCTTTTTTGAGGACGGATGAGAGTTTTGGATTACAGCCTAGGATGGAATTAATTTTAGCAAATGTTTGCTTGCTGTCAGAGCAATATTTCAATGGCCTGCATTATCTGCAATTCGAACATAATAAATGGCAAGGAGAGGGCAATGCTTAGGAAGGAACTGCTGGTTTAAGCTGATGATAGACACAGAATGCTGGAGTAACTCAGCAAGACAGGCGGTATCTCTGGAGAGAAGGAATGGGTGATGTTTCGGGTCAAGATCCTTCTTCAGACAAAGTCTCTTTCCTGTGATTTTCAGTCTGAAGAAGGGTCTCGACCCGAAACGTCACCCATTCCTTCTCTCCAGAGACACTTCCTGTCCCGCTGAGGTACTCCAGCATACAACAGCGAGTGTTCAAGGATGATTAATGCACCTGGCTCCAGTTTATGTACTTTTTTTTTTTTTTAATTTATTTATTAGAAGTACAGTAATGGACTACAGTATATATTAGCATGTTACATTTTATGTACAGCTTCATTTATTTTTTTTTAATAATAAAAGAGAGAAAGAGAGAATAGATAATAGAAAATAGAAAAACATGTGATGTATGGTGTGTGAAAAAGAAAAGGGAAGAGAGAAAGTGAGAGAAAATAAAAATTAAGGAGAGAGAAAAAGAAAGAGTAGAAAGTAAGAGAAAGGAGATAGGTATTTATATTCTTGACCATCCTTCACCCAGTCCTGAAACAATTGGTTTTACGATTTTGTTGCACCATATGCTTCCAAGAAGTCGATAAATGGATACCAACTCGTTAAGAATTGGTCTGGTTTATCTGTTAGGAGGAATCACATTTCTTCAAGATGTGCTGTATCCAACATGTTTATAATCCACATTTTAAGCGTTGGTATGGGTGTATTTTTCCAAAATGTAAGTATAAGTTTTTTTGCCATTATTAACCAATAATTAAAAAATGAATTTTAAAATGTGTTCAATTTGTTCCCGTCTCCCGTTACTCCAAGTATAATCATTTCAGTGTTTAAGAAGGAACTGCAGATGCTGGAAAATCAAAGGTACACAAAAATGCTGGAGAAACTCAGCGGGTGCAGCTGATGCTGCACCCGCTGAGTTTCTCCAGCATTTTTGTATAATCATTTCAGTGTTAGGCTCCATTTTTATCTTGAATAATTTTGTAAATATTTCAAAGATATCGCTCCAGAATTTATGAAGTTTTATGCAGGAAACAAAAGAATGTGTTATAGTGGCATTTTGAGATAAACATTTATCACAAATGGGAGAAGTATTTGGATAAAATGTATTCAGTCTAGTTTTTGAATAATATAATCTATTTAAAATTTTAAATTGAATTAAGTTATGTCTTACATTAATCGAGCATTTGTGTATATATATCAAATACTTTTCCCATGTTTCTTTCGTGATTTTTATCATTAATTCTCGTTCCCAATCTTCTCTAAGTGCCTCTGTCGATGGTAGCTCTATATTTAAAATACTATTATATAGATATGATATTAATTTCTGTGAGTCAGCCTTAATATTCATTCAGTTTATGTACTTAACTTCATCCCGCGTTGAAACCGATTCACCAGTAAATCCACGCTTCATTCCCCTGTTTTCATTACTTGTATTTAAGAAGGAACTGCAGATGCTGGAAAATTGAAGGTATACAAAAAAGCTGGAGAAACTCAGCGGGTGCAGCAGCATCTATGGAGCGGAGGAAAAAGGCAACGTTTCGGGCCGAAAACCTTCTTCAGACTCATCGGGGGTGGGGGGGCGGGGAGAAGAAAGGAAAAAGGAGGAGGAGCCCGAAGGCTGGGGGATGGGAGGAGACAGCAGGAGGGCTGAGGAAGGGGGGGAGACAGCAAGGACTAACAAAATTGGGAGAATTCATTGTTCATGCCCCCAGGATGCAGACTCCCCAAGCGGAATATGAGGTGCAAATACGAGTCTGCATCCTGGGGGCATGAACATTGAATTCTCCCAATTTTGTTAGTTGACTGGCAGCTTCCACTTTAAATCTTCCTCTTTCACCTTGGCTCACCCTCCTCTGTGTAAAGAGTCCCACACCAGCATTCACTGACTCCCCAGCACCTCATCCAGATAATGCTAAAACACAGGGAGTTCAACGGCCTTGGGCAAGTAACAGGCTTATCCTGTTGTTTTGGCACGATACAGCTCCAAAATCTTAATACTCAAAAGCAGAATACTGATGGAGTTTCAATGAAACGCCCTGTTTCACTCTGATTATTAGCAATATTTAGCAACTGTAGTTTCTTCGTTTAAAATCTGCAATGCCTGATATCAAGATAAAATAAAGTATGAGTAATTTTATATTCATGACCTCTGGTGGTCCCAAATTATTTATAGCTAATCAAATATTCTATTTAGAAGGCTGTGAAATTGCACATCGCAAAACATGGTAAGACAAGGATCAATACATTTGTTTTTATTAATGTTGCTTGAGATATGTTGGTTAGGACAATGGTGCAAGATGAATGTTGGGAGGAACTCTACTATTTCTCAGATGATGCTCTGGAAGTTCTGGGATAAAACAGCCGTATTGGATGTATCACCATCAGATATCACTCACTCATGTATGATTATTCTCCTGGACGGTCCTTTTTGTGGATTTTGAGATGGCTGAAGAGGCCAATCCTGGAGACGCAGAGTTTATTGCAATGTCATAAGTGATAGGAGCAGTATTAGGCCATTCAGACCATCATGTCTACTCCGCCATTCAACCATGGCTGATCTCTCTCCTAACCCCATTCTCCTGCCTTCTACCTATAACCCCTGACACCTGTACTAATCAAGAACATATCTCGGCCTTAAAAATATCTGAAAAATACTGAAATATCTGAAATAACTGAAAAATATCCACTGATTTGCCTTCTGTGACAATGAATTAGACAGATTCACCACCCTCTGATTGAAGAAGTTCCTCCTCATCTTCCTAAAGGAACGTCCTTTATTTGAGTATAAGAGCAGGGACGTTCTACTGCAGTTGTACAGGGTCTTGGTGAGGCTACACCTGGAGTATTGCGTACAGTTTTGGTCTCCTAATCTGAGGAAAGACATTCTTGCCATAGAGGGAGTACAGAGAAGGTTCACCAGACTGATTCCTGGGATGGCAGGACTTTCATATGAGGAAAGACTGGATAGACTCGGCTTGTACACGTTGGAATTCAGAAGACTGAGGGGGGATCTTATAGAAACTTACAAAATTCTTAAGGGGTTGGACAGGCTAGATGCAGGAAGATTATTCCCGATGTTGGGGAAGTCCAGAACTAGGTTTCACAGTTTAAGGATAAAAGGGAAGACTTCTAGGACCGAGATGAGGAAATCATTTTTTACACAGAGAGTGGTGAATCTGTGGAATTCTCTGCCACAGAAGGTAGTTGAGGCCAGTTCATTGGCTATATTTAAGAGGGAGTTAGATGTGGCCCTTGTGGCTAAAGGGATCAGGGGGTATGGAGAGAAGGCAGGGATGGGATACTGAGTGGATGATCCGTCCGGCTGCCTTTCGATTGGTTCCCGCCGTGCGATGTCACAATGCCCGATGCTCGCAGACGTCCAATCGCAATGCCTGACGCTCGCAGACGTCCAACCGCAATGCCTGACGCTCGCAGACGTCCAATCGGAATGGATCCATTTACATGTACGGCTTCTGGCTGCATTTCTTCCTTTGATTCCCTGCAACTCCGAAACCAGACGCAGAATCGCCGACGTCTTTTCCATTTCGGTAGAGATTTCACTTTTCTTTCTAAGTATCCGCACCTCATTACATTTCGTCGTGTTTAAGTACACGTTTTTAATCAAATACTTGCCCCCCCCCCCCCCCCCCCAATATTTCAAAACTAAACTGGCTTCTCACCCACAGAAGCTGCACCAGCCCCAGCCCCTGCTGAACGTTCCATTGTGTGATGTCACAATGCCCAATGCTCAAAAACATCGTTGCCATAGAGAGGGAGTACAGAGAAGGTTCACCAGACTGATTCATGGGATGTCAGCACTTTCATATGAAGAAAGACTGGATAGACTCGCCTTGTACTCGCTAGATTTTAGAAGATTGAGGGGGTATCTTATAGAAACGTTTAAAATTCTTAAGGGGTTGGACAAGCTAGATGCAGAAAGATTGTTCCGGATGTTGGGGAAGACCAGAACAAGGGGTCAAAGTTTAAGGATAAGGGGGAAAGCTGAATCGCCGACATCTTTTCCATTTCGGTAGAGATTTCACTTTTCTTTCTAAGTATCCGCCCTCATTACATTTCGTCGTGTTTAAGTGCACGTTTTTAATCAAATCCTTCTATCCCCCCCCCCCCCCAATATTTCAAAAATAAACTGGCTTCTCACTCATAGAATCAGCACCAGCCCCAGCCCCTGCTGAACGTTCCATCGTGTGATGTCACAATGCCCGATGCTCACAGATGTCCAATCGGAATGAATTCATTTACATATGCCTTTGCAGGAGCACAAGCACTTGGTGAACGTTCCATTGTGTGATGTCACAATGCCCAATGTTCAAATATATTGTTGCCATAGAGGGAGTACAGAGAAGGTTCACCAGACTGATTCCTGGGATGTCAGGACTTTCATATGACGAAAGAATGGATAGACTCGGCTTGTACATACTAGAATTTAGAAGATTGAGGGGGTATCTTATAGAAACGTACAAAATTCTTAAGGGGTTGGACAGGCTAGATGCAGGAAGATTGTTCCAGATGTTGGGGAAGTCCAGAACAAGGGGTCACAGTTTAAGGATAAGGGGTAAATCTTTTAGGACCGAGATGAGAAAAACATTTATCACACAGAGAGTGGTGAATCTCTGGAATTCACTGGCACAGAAGGTAGTTGAGGCCTGTTCATTGGCTGTATTTAAGAGGGAGTTAGATGTGGCCCTTGTGGCTAAAGGGATCAGGCGGTATGGAGAGAAGGCAGGTACAGGATACTGAGTTGGATGATCAGCCACGATCATATTGAATGGTGGTGCAGGCTCGAAGGGCCGAATGGCCTATTCCTGCACTTAATGTCAATGGTTCTATGTTTCCCTCTTCTCACCCCTCTCCCTCTCTCCCCCACCCCCCTTCCCTCTCTACGCCACCCCCTTCCCTCTCTCCACCCGCCCCCTTCCTCCTACCCTTCTGTCCCTCTTCCATCACCCCCCCTACCCCTCTCCACCTCCCTCCCCACTCTTCCACCTCTCCCCCTCCACTCTCCCTCCCACTCTTTCCCCTCTCTCCCCCACCCCTCTCCCCCTCCCTCCTCCCCCTCCCCCACATCTTTCTCCCCATCCCCCTCTCTCACCCCCTACCCAGCTCTCCTTTCCCTCCCAAATCTGTCCAGTTTCCTCCACCTCCTCTCCCCTCCCTCCCCTCTTCACATCCCCCCTCCCCCCACCTGTGTGTTTGGGGGTTGGTTAATGTGAGTTTGATGCCGCAGCCCCCCCTCCCCCCCCCCCCCCCGCAAAACGCCGTTGGGGAAACAGACCCAACGGGTCTGCACTTGGTCTAGTTATATATTAAAACTCTCACCCCATCCGTCCGGCTGCCTGTCGATTCGTTCCCGCCGTGCGATGTCACAATGCCCGATGCTCGCAGACGTCCAATCGCGATGCCCGACGCTCGCAGACGTCCAATCGGAATGGATCCATTTACATGTACGGCTTCCGGCCGCATTTCTTCCTTTGATTCCCTGCAACTCCGAAACCAGACGCAGAATCGCCGACGTCTTTTCCATTTCGGTAGAGATTTCACTTTTCTTTCTAAGTATCCGCACCTCATTACATTTCGTCGTGTTTAAGTACACGTTTTTAAACCAATCCGTCCCCCCCCCCCCCCCCCAAATTTCAAAACTAAACTGGCTTCTCACCCACAGAAGCTGCACCAGCCCCAGCCCATGGTGAACATTCCATCGTGTGATGTCACAATGGCCGATGCTCACAGATGTCCAATCGGAATGGAAACATTTACATATGCCTTTGCAGGAGCCCCAGCCCCTGGTGAACGTTCCATCGTGTGATGTCACAATGCCCAATGGTCAAAGACATCGTTGCCATAGTGACAGTACAGAGAAGATTCACCAGATTGATTCCTGAGATGTCAGGATTTTCATATGAGGAAAGACTGGATAGACTCCGTTTGTACTCGCTAGATTTTAGAAGATTAAGGGGGTATCTTATAGAAACGTATAAAATTCTTAAGGGGTTGGACGGGCTAGATGCAGAAAGATTGTTCCGGATGTTGGGGAAGACCAGAACAAGGGGTCAAAGTTTAAGGATAAGGGAGAAAGCTGAATAGCCGACATCTTTTCCATTTTGGTAGAGATTTCACTTTTCTTTCTAAGTATCCGCACCTCATTACATTTCGTCGTGTTTAAGTGCACGTTTTTAAACAAATCCTTCTCCCCCCCCCCCCCCCCACCCCAAAATATTTCAATAATAAACTGGCATCTCACCCATAGAAACGGCACCAGCCCCTGGTGAACGTTCCATCGTGTGATGTCACAATGCCCAATGCTCACATATGTCCAATCGGAATGGATTCATTTACATATGCCTTTGCAGGAGCACAAGCACTTGGTGAACGTTCCAATGTGTGATGTCACAATGCCCAATGTTCAAATACATTGTTGCCATAGAGGGAGTACAGAGAAGGTTCACCAGATTGATTCCTGGGATGTCAGGACTTTCATATGACGAAAGACTGGATAGACTCGGCTTGTACATGCTAGAATTTAGAAGATTGAGGGGGTATCTTATAGAAACGTACAAAATTCCTACCTACGTACTCCCCCTACCCCTCTCCACCTCCCTCACCACTCTTCCACCTCTCCCCCTTCCCCCTCCACTCTTTCCCCTCTCCCCCCCACCCCTCTCCCCCTCCTCCCCATCTTCCCCATCCCCCCTCTCCCACATCTCTCTCCCCATCTCTCACCCCCTACCCCGCTCTCCTTTCCCTCCCAAATCTATCCCGTTTCCTCCTCCTCCTCTCCCCTCCCTCCCCTCTTCTCACCCCCCCCCCCCCCCCCCCCCCCCCCCCGCAAACGCCGTTGGGGAAACAGACCCAACGGGTCTGCACTTGGTCTAGTGTCCTTTAATTCTGAGGATATGACCTCTGGTCCTAAACTCTCCCACTATGCACTCCTTTCCACTCTACCCAAGCCTTTCACTATCCGGTAAGTTCAATGAGGTACCCACTCATCCTTTCAAACTGCAGCGAGTAGAGGTCCAGTGCCGTCAAAAAAGTGTCCCTTCAGTCGATACCTGTGCACAACATCTTTTAGTGTGGGGAGACTGGAGCACGGACAGCCACCACACATTCCTGACAGCCAGACCTAGTTATAATGGCGTAGATGATTGGGAGCCTCTCCTTGCTGCAGCCCTTTCCCCTTTCTCAGTGCTTCACCTGGCACCCAGCCACCATACCGTGTGTTTCTCTGTTGAGGTATTTTTCTTGGGCCGCACTTTGTCCAGAACCTCCCTCTTCATCTGACTGGTGCCAGGACCATAGCTCCAGACAGTTTAGCTCTCAGGATCTTAGACACACACAAGCTTCTCCACCATGTCCAGATGGCGACCCTCAGAGAAATATAGAAACATAGAAAATAGGTGCAGGAGTAGGCCATTCGGCCCTTCGAGCCAGCACCACCATTCAAAATTATCATGGCTGATCATCCAAAATCAGTACCCCTTTCTGGCTTTTTCCCCATATCCCTTCCCTTAGCCTTAAGAGCTAAATCTAACTCTTGAAAACATCCAGTGAATTGACCTCCACTGCCTTATGTGGCAGAGAATTCCACAGATTCACAACTCTCTGGGTGAAGACGTTTTTCCTCATCTCAGTCCTAAATGGCCTACCCCTTTTTCTTAAACTGTGACCCCTGGTTCTGGACTCCCCCAGCATCGGGAACATTTTTCCTGGATCTACCCGGTTCAATCCTCTAAGAATTTTATGTTTCTATAAGATCCCCTCTCATACTTCTAAATTCCAGCGACCCATTCTTTCATCATACGTCAGTCCCGCCATCCCTGGAATTAACCTGGAAAACCTACGCAGCACTCCCTCAATAGCAATAATGTCCTTCCTCAAATTAGGATACCAAAATTGCACACAATACTCCAGGTGCGATCTCACCAGGGCCCTGTACAACTACAATAGGGCTTCCTTGCTCCTAAGCTCAAATCCTCAGCACAAGTACCCTGCAATGGACTAGCTCAGCTTCAAAGCATTGTCATATCTACCCAAATCCACAGGCCTTCACCTTCATTGTCACCTTTTCCACAGCCAAAAATGGACCACTGTGGGCTCCACCTTTTGTTGGTCATCGGTGCCAGCTCCGATATGTTCAATCCCTTTTCATACCTCTAGTTTCCCTCTACTCTGATTCTCAGTCTGAAGAAGGGTCTCGACCCGAAATATCACCTATTCCTTTTCTGCAGAGATGCTGTCTGACCCTCTGAGATATTCCAGCATTTTGTGACTACCTTCACCTTTTTTGAAATGCTGGAGTAACTCAGCGGGTGAGGCAGCATCTCTGGAGAGAAGGAATGGGCGACGTCTCGGGTTGAGACCCTTCTTCAGACTGATGTCGGGAGGGGGCGGGACAAAGATAGTATGTAGTCGGAGACAGTAAGAATAGTGGGAGAACTGGGAAGGGGATGGCGAGAGAAAGCAAGGGCTATCTGAAGTTAAAGAAGTGAGGTGGGGTGTAAACTACCCAAGCGAAATATGAGGTGCTGTTCTTCCAATTTGCGCTGGGCCTCATTCTGACAATGGTTCCGCAGCTTCTTTAATCTTTCTGCACGGCTACAATTTTCAGTTCTGGCAAAAGCTTGTAAACAGCCTCTGCAAACTGAAGGCCATCACTTATTTCCTGTAACCTATCAATTGGTGAATCATTTCCATTCAAATAATTAAACAATTAGATTTCAATGATTCTTCCCCATGACTCAGAGTAAAACAACTAATTTAGCAGTTTTGGTTTCCTGAAGTCTTTCTCTTTCCCGAACTTTATATAAGAAATCATTTTACGATAAATGGAAAGGTTTCAAAACAGATTTACAATGGCAACATCATTGATGAATGTTACATTGGGAATAACCACTTGCTTGCAATGCTCCATTGTTGACAAGATTTCAGCTCCCAAAGTGTTTCTAACTAAAAAACAAAGGCTTTCAGGCATTATTTTGCTGTAGAAACAAAGAACTGCAGATGCTGGTTACTACGTCTAAAGAAGAGTCTCAACACGAAACATCGCCTATCCATGTATCTGCCAGACCTGCTGAGTTACTCCTGCACTTTGTATTATTTTGCTGTGTTCAATTAGATGTTCAATTTATGTGCTTCCCAGAGCTCTATTCTGAAGAATGATTTACAGAAAATATCAAGATGTTTGGCTCAATGCAGGCAACAAGCAAGAGCAATTAAAGAACCTTTTAATGAACATCACAATTGATTCTGCCACCATACCATTCCTCTGGACAATGCCTTCAGGTTCCATTAAATCATTGTGCAAAAAGTTTTCACCTCGTCACTTTTGTCATCTTCATTATATTTCCCTGGTTGTTGACCCTTGGAGAAAGGTAGACACTCTTACTCAATACCCTGACTGATGAAGGCAAGTAGGAAGGAACTGCAGATGCTGGTTTCAACCAAAGATACATACAAAAAGCTGGAGTAACTCAGCCGGACATGCAGCATCTCTGGAGAGACGGAATAGGTGACGTTTCATAGAAACATAGAAACTAGGTGCAGGAGTAGGCCATTCGGCCCTTCGAGCCTGCACCGCCATTCAATATGATCATGGCTGATCATCCAACTCAGTATCCCGTACCTGCCTTCTCTCCATACCCTCTGATCCCCTTAGCCACAAGGGCCACATCTAACTCCCTCTTAAATATAGCCAATGAACTGGCCTCAATTACCCTCTGTGGCAGAGAGTTCCAGAGATCCACCACTCTCTGTGTGAAAAAAGTTTTTCTCATCTCGGTTTTAAAGGATTTCCCCCTTATCCTTAAGCTGTGACCCCTTGTCCTGGACTTCCCCAATATCGGGAACAATCTTCCTGCATCTAGCCTGTCCAACCCCTTAAGAATTTTGTAAGTTTCTATAAGATCCCCTCTCAATCTCCTAAATTCTAGAGTATAAACCAAGTCTATCCAGTCTTTCTTCATAAGACAGTCCTGACATCCCAGGAATCAGTCTGGTGAACCTTCTCTGCACTCCCTCTATGGCAATAATGTCCTTCCTCAGATTTGGAGACCAAAACTGTACGCAATACTCCAGGTGTGGTCTCACCAAGACCCTGTACAACTGCAGTAGAACCTCCCTCCTCCTATACTCAAATCCTTTTGCTATGAAAGCTAACATACCATTCGCTTTCTTCACTGCCTGCTGCACCTGCATGCCTACTTTCAATGACTGGTGTACCATGACACCCAGGTTTCAGGTCAAGACCCTTCTTCAATGCCATACACCTTTTGTACCACTCTATCTACTTGTGTTGCCATTTTCAGGGAGCTGTTGGGAGAGGGACTGTTGTGGATTCCCTTGTGCTGCTGCTGGTAGTTTGGAAGTGTATAAGACCATGAGGGGGATACGGTGAATCCAGTCTTTTACCCAGAGTAGGGGAATCAAGAACCAGAAGATGTAAGTTTAAGGTGAGAGGGGATAGATTTAATAGGGATCTGATGGGGCAATTTTTTTCCACATTTATATGGGTATATGGAACTAGCTGCCGGAGGCAAGTTCTATAACAACATTTAAAAGATATTTGGACGGGTACACAGAGAGGAAAGGTTTGGAGCAAAGGTGTAAATTTCACCTACCCAGGGAGTAAATTTGTTGATTCTGGATTAGTACATATTTTTTCTCATTGACTGTGTTTTGTTCTGGTATACCAGTATCTGTTCCTCATTAGTTGTTCATAAATAAGTGAAATAACATTATTACGTGCTATTAAAGTTGCAGGGGTAAATGGGACGAAAAAGGTTGGGAACCCCTGGGTTTAGAGGGATATGGGCCAAATGTGGGCAGGTGGGACTAACGTGGATGGGACATCTTGGTCAGCATGGGCAAGTTGGGCCCGTTTCTCTGCTGCGTGGCTATATTTCATCAAATATTGTGAGAGGGAAATGTCATAGTTGTCATTGAAATGGAGATGTCCTGCTGTTACACCAACACTTTGTGTTTTACTCGAGATATCATGTCTGTAGGATTTTAAACGATGCTGCCTTCGTCGTTCAAGTTGCAATGGCAGAATTTACCAAAACCGAAACCCAACCAAGATGAATCTTCAAATCGGATTTCTCGGAAATTCAAAACTGAAAGTAAGATTAGGACGTGGAGTGATAAAAACTAAACCAACATCCGATGCAGCAGAGCAGAACGGAGCATCGGCGGTGGGAGACTGGTCTCCGGGACACGGCGGAGGCTGCGACGTCCTCCTGCAACCCTACGCCCGCAGGGGCCGGAGCCCAGGCCCGGCTGCCCCGGGACAGTCCCAGGTCAGTTGTCACGTTTATTTCATCCAGCTTTCTTCCCCCGACTGTTTTGTAAACACGGATTGCTGCGACATAAAAACAGCGCCCGCCGTTGCGGTCTCTTGCGGATAGGAGCTGGAGGGAGGGAAAGGGGGAGAGAGAGGAGGGAAAGGGGGAGAGAGAGGAGGGAAAAGGGGGAGAGAGAGGAGGGAAAGGGAGAGAGAGAGGAGGGAAAGGGGGAGAGAGAGGAGGGAAAAGGGGGGGAGGGAATGGGGGAGAGAGAGGAGGGAATGGGGGAGAGAGGAGGGAATGGGGGGACAGGGGAGGGAAAGGGGGAAGAGAGGAGGGAAAGGGGATGGGAGGGAGAGGGGATGGCGGAGGAGGATGGGTTGGGGAGAGTCAGAAAAGAAGGAGAAAGGGATGACGAAAGAGGGAGAGATGGCAGGTGGAAGAAGGGATGGCAGAAGAGAGAAGGGGAGGAGTAGGGAAGTGCGTGTTTATGTGTGTGTGTGAGAGAGAGAGACCGTGTCCGCATCCCGCGGCGCTCGAGCAGCGGCCTCCATCCCTCAGTCAGCCGCGCGCTCTCCCCGCCGGCCGTTGGCGCGCGTGACGACGCCGCGCTGTCAGTGCTCGAGCCACGGCGGCCGCCCGTCACCTCAGCGCTTTGGTCTCCCCCTCCCTGTACCCCCCCACCCCCACCCCCACCCCCACCCCCACCCCAACTCCTTCCTCCACCTCCTCCTTTTCCCCCCAACTCCCGTTCACTTCCCCCCTCATTTTCTTTCCACTCGTTATCCCTTATCTTTCTTCCCCCCGCCATCTATTTCATTTTCCCTCTTCCCTCCCTATCACCTCCTCCCTATCACCTCCTCCCCCTCCCCACCACCTCCTCATCCACCTCCTCTTCCCCATCACGTTCTCATCCCCTTCACTTTCTTTTCCTCTCTATTCTACCTCAATTTCCTCCGCCACCTCCTTTCCCATCCCCAACCCGATCCCCTCCTCCCTCTTCCTCACCTCCTTCCATATCACTTTCTCTTCCCTTTCTTTCCCCTCTCTTTCAATTTCCTATCCTCCACCTCTCTGTTCAATCTTTCACCCTTGAAGGGCCTGGGGAAGAGGAAAGGTTATAGGGAAATGTGTGGTGAATGGAACTGAAGAAAGAAGGGTCTCGAGCCGAAACGTCACACATTCCTTCTTTCCAGAGATGCTGCCTGACCCGCTGAGTTACTCCAACATTTTGTGTCTACCTTTGATTTAAACCAGCATCTGCAGTTCTTTCCTACACATGATGTAAATCCTCTGAAGGCTGGTATAGAGTTAATGGATGAGTGGCCTCCATTATAAATATGATAAACAATGTGGGGAGGTGGTTATTGTCCAAATAGCACTTAATGCAGGAAAGTGTGAGGTGATGGTGAGCAAAATTAAACAGAAATTGTGAGCAAGAAACGATATATCGGAAATGGAAAGGATCTCAGACGTGAAGGGCGAACATTCTGAAAATATCAAACTAAGATGCTAAAGAATGCATCAAGAATGCATTGTGTTTCTTAGCTGGGACGTAGGTAGATCGGGTTACAACTATTTGAAACTGGCCATTGTTAGAAGCTATAGTACGGTATATGGTATGAGTGTCACAGTACAATAAGCTACCTTAACAAAGTAGAGTGCAGGGAGGTAAAAGTACTGAGACATGGCTTCAATAGGGCCAGGGCTGGGAACTACTGAGACATGGCTGCAAGAGGGCCAGGGCTGGGAACTGAATATTCAAGGCTATATCACCTATCGAAAAGACAGACAGGTGGGGAGAGGGGGTGGGGTTGCCCTGTTGGTGAGGAATTAAATTCAGTCCCTTGCAAGGGTTGACATTTAAACAGGAGATGTGGAGTCAGTATGGATAGAACTAAGAAATTGTAAGGGTAAAAAGACCCTAATGGGACTAATCTACAGGCCCCCAAACAGTAGCCTGGACATAGTTGAATCAGGAGTTAAAATTGGCATGTAGCAAAAGCAATGCTGTGGTTGTTATGGGAGATTTCAACATGTAGGTAGACTGGGAAAATCGGGTTGGTACTGGACCCCAAGAAAGGGACTTTGTAGAGTGCCTTTGTGATGGATTCTTAGAACTGCTTGTATTGGAGCCTACCAGGGAGGAGGCAATTCTGGATTTAGTGTTATGTAATGAACCGGATTTGATAAAGGACCTCGAGGTTAATGAGCCATTAGGAGGCAGTGACCATAACATGGTCAGGTTTAATCTACAATTGGAGAGGGAGAAGAATAGATCGGAGGTGTCAGTGTTGCAGTTGAATAAAGGGGACTATGGGGCCATGAGGGGGGAGTTGGTCAAAGTTGACTGGAAAGATACACTAGCAGGAATGACAGTGGAACAAAAATGGCAGGTGTTTCTAGGAATAATACAGAAGGTGCAGGATCAGTTCATTCCTAGGAGGAAGAAAGATTCCAAGGGGAGAAAGGGACGACCATGGCTGACAAGGGACGTCAGGGACAGTATAAAAATTAAAGCAAAGAAGTACAACGTAGCAAAGATGAGCGGGAAGCAAGAGGATTGGGTAATGTTTAAAGAACAGAAGATAACCAAAAAGACAATATGGAGAGAAAAGATGAGGTACGAAGGTAAGCTAGCCAAGAATATAAAGCAGGATAGTAAAAGCTTCTTTAGGTATGTGAAGAGGAAAAAATTAGTTAAGACCGAAGTTGGACCCATGAAGACCGAAAAAGGTGAATTTATTATGGGGAACAAGGAAATGGCAGATAAGTTGAACAGGTACTTTGGATCTGTCTTCACTAAGGAGGACACAAACAATCTTCCTGATATAGTAGTGGCCAGAGGATCTGTGGTGACGGAAGAACTGAAGGAAATCCACATTAGACAGGAAATGGTGTTGGATAGACTGATGGGCCCAGGGCCTGATGGTCTGCATCCCAGGGTACTTAAGGAAGTGGCTCTAGAAATCATGGATGCATTGGTGATAATTTTCCAATGTTCTATAGACTCAAGATCAGTTCCTGTGGATTGGAGGGTAGCTAATGTTATCCCACTTTTTAAGAAAGGTGGGAGAGAGAAAACTGAGAATTATAGACCAGTTAGCCTGACATCGGTGGTGGGGGAGGTGCTGGAGTCAATTATAAAAGATGAGATAGCCGAACATTTGGATAGCAGTAATAGGATCGGTCCGAGTCAGCATGGATTTACGAAGGGGAAATCATGCTTGACTAATCTTCTGGAATTTTTTGAAGATGTAACTAGGAAAATGGACAAGGGAGAGCCAGTGGATGTAGTGTACCTGGACTTTCAGAAAGCATTTGAGGTCCCACATAGGAGATTAGTGGGCAAAATTAGGGCACATGGTATTGGAGGTAGAGTGCTGACATGGATAGAGAAGTGGTTGGCAGACAGGAAACAAAGAGTAGGGATTAACTGGTCCCTTTCAGAATGGCATGCAGTGACTAGTGGGGTACCGCAAGGCTCGGTGCTGGGACCGCAGCTATTTACAATATACATCAATGATTTGGATGAAGAGATTCAAAGTAACATTAGCAAATTTGCAGATGACACAAAGCTGGGTGGCAGTGTGAACTGTGAGGAGGATGCTATGAGAATGCAGGGTGACTTGGACAGGTTGGGGGAGTGGGCAGATGCATGGCAGATGAAGTTAAATGCGGATAAATGTGAGGTTATCCACTTTGGCAGCAAAAACAGAAAGGCAGATTACTATCTAAATGGCGTCAAGTTGGGAATCAGTCTATGAAAGTAAGCATGCAGGTACAGCAGGCAGTGAAGAAAGCGAATGGCATGTTGGCCTTTATAACAAGAGGAATCTAATATAGGAGGAAAGAGATCCTTCTGCAGTTGTACAGAGCCCGAGTGAGACCACACCTGGAGTATTGTGTGCAGTTTTGGTCCCCTAATTTGAGGAAGGACATTCTTGCTATAGAGGGAGTGCAGCGTCGGTTTACAAGATCAATTCCCGGGATGGTGGAACTGTTATATGCTGAGAGAATGGAGCAGCTGGGCTTGTACACTCGAGTTTAGAAGGATGAGACGGTATCTCATTGAAACATATAAGATTGTTAAGGGTTTGGACACGCTCGAGGCAGGAAACATGTTCCCGATGTTGGGGGAGTCCAGAACCAGAGGCCACAGTTTAAGAATAAGGAGTAAGCCATTTAGAACGGAGACGAGGAAACACTTTTTCTCACAGAGAGTGGTGAGTCGGTGGAATTCTCTGCCTCAGAAGGCGGTGGAGTCAGGTTCTCTGGATGCTTTCAAGAGAGAGCTAGATAGGGCTCTTAAAAATTGCGCAGTCAGGGGATATGGGGAGAAGGCAGCAACAGGGTACTGATTGGGGATGATCAGCCATGATCACATTGAATGGCTGTGCTGGCTCGAAGGGCCGAATGGCCTACTCCTGCTATTGTCTATTGTCTATTGACCAGATCATTTTAAAATGTGGAGAAACTAAATAAGCTAGGGTTTCTTTTGACAAAAGGACACCGAAGGAAGATTCAACTTATGTATATAGAATTATGGGTGGGATCACCAGGAACAACTCAAATCCCTGAGCACAAAGCCATGCTTACTATCCCTAATTAGTTCTTGCCTTTCCAAATGCCTAGAGATCTTGAGAATCTCCTCCAGTGGATTGCCCACCACTGATGGCCTCATTGGTTTATAGTTCCAAGGAACTGCAGATTTACAAGGAAAGGCACAAAATGCTGCAGTTACTCAGTGGGTTAGGCAGTATCCATGGATGACATGGATAGGTGAAGTCTGATGAAGACTCTCAACCCAAAATGTCACCTATCCATGTTCTCCAGGGTAGCTGCCTGACCTGTTGAATTACTCCAACATTTTGTGTCTTTCCTTGGCCTATAGTAACCTGGCTTGTCCATGCAGCCCTTTTTAAATAAAGACATAACAGCCACTCTTCAGTCTTCTGGTAGCTAATGTATGGCGATGAAAGATGCAACAACCTCAAACAGGGCTCCGGCAATTTCTTCCATTGCTTCCTACAACAATTTAGGCTACATTTCATCAGGAACGGTTGCGAAAAAAAGTCAATCCATATTCTATGATTTAACATAATAATTTGAAATCAGAAGTACCTGTCAACAGTGTAATTGATTCAGATGGTAAGAATGTATGTTTATGTTAGAAATTCATCCAACCCTGGAACTTTATTTACTTTCCTTTATCTACCTTGTAGGAACATTTCTTGAAAAAAGCATACCAGTTAGTTTTATTTCAATTCTGATTTTCATTTTTGGTTTTGAACTTCTTCACTTTTAATTACCTAAAGGAATGGCACAAGTTCATGAAAAGACTGAAGTCCCAAATTTATTAACATCAGAGAATGTTAATCTGGAGGTGTCGTCCACCATTCAGCCAGCCGGTGAGAGTGAAGCGTCTTTACAGGAAGCAGAGAATGCTTGTGAAATGCAGTGTGACCAAAATCCAGTCCTGTCACCCAAAAGAGCAAATGAACATGAAACTCACAAACCGCAGCGGAAGGTAAGATGGCTAAATATGCAAATGGTTTCATAATTTCAGGTAATTTGGTTGGCATGGACAAGTTGTGCCGAACTGCCTATTTCCATGCAGTTTGGTCTATGTTTTTGGAAGATGATTTATTTTCGCTTTGCATTATGGGGGCAGAGTGGGACTGCTACCTCTCATCGTCAGAGAACTGGGATCGATTCTGACCTCGGATGCTGTGCTGTCTATGTGAAGTTTGCATGTTCTCCCTGTGGGTAGGTTTCCCCAGGTTGTTGTAGTGTATTCCCACATCCCAGAGACATGTGTGTTTGGAGGTTAATTGGCCTCTATAAAAATAAAATTGACCCTTTTTTGTAGGGAGTGGATGAGAAAGTGGGATAACTTAGAACTAGTGTGAACAGGTGAACGATAGTTGGAGTGGGCTTGGTGTGCCAAAGGGCCTGTTCCATGCTGTAACGAATAACTAAACTAAATTAAATTGTTCCTCATAGATTCATAGAGTGATACAGGCCCCTTGGCCCAACTCGCCCACACCGACCAACAATGTCCCAGCTACACTAGTCCCACTTGCCTGCGCTTGGTCCATATCCCTCCAAACCTGTCCTCTCCATGTACCTGTCTCACTGTTTCTTAAACGATGGGATAGTCCCAGCCTCAACTTCCTCCTCTGGCAACTTGTTCCATACACTCAACACCCTTTGTGTGAAAAAGTTACGCCTCGGATTCCTATTAATTCTTTTCCCCTTCACCTTAAACCTATGTCCTCTGGTCCTCGATTCCCCTACTCTGGGTAAAAGACTGCATCTATTCCTCTCATGATTTTGTACACCTCTATAATATCTCCCCTCATCCTCCTACGCTCCATGGAATAGAGACCCAGCCTACTCAACCTGTCCCTATAGCTCACACCCTCCTAGTCCTGGCAACATCCTCGTAAATCTTTTCTGAACCCCTTCAAGCTTGACAATACCTTTCCTATAACATGGTGCCCAGAACTGAATTCTAAATGCGGTCTAAATTCGAAATGCGGTCTCACCAACTTCTTATACAACTGCAACATGACCTCCCAACTTCTATACTCAATACTCTGACTGATCAAGGCCAGTTCCAAAAGGCTTTTTGACCACCTTATCTACCTGCGACTCGACCTAAAGGAACCATGCACCTGTACTCCTAGATCCCTCTGCTCTACAACACTACCCAGAGACCTACCATTTACTGTGTAGGTCCTGCCCTTGTTCGACGTCCCAAAATGCAACACCTCACACTTCTCTGTATTAAATTCCATCAACCATTCCTCAGCCCACCTGGCCAATTGATCCTGATCCTGCTGCAATTGTTGCACCATCTTCACTATCTGCAAAACCACTGATGGGCCTGTCCCACTTACTCGATTTTTTTCAGCGGCTTGCCGGCACCGGTCATATTCGCAGCAGGTCTCCGAAAATTTTCAACCTGTTGAAAATCCAGCGGCGACCAGAACAAGGTAAGACTCTTTGGGTGACTACTCACGACCATACAGGTTTCACCCCGCGATATGTCGCGAGTGTGTTGCCTGTATGGTCGTGAGTAGTCTCTCAGTCACCCAAAGAGTCGTAGCGTCTTTCTGGTCGCCGCTCAATTTTCAACATGTTGACAATTTTCGGCGACCTATGACGGGTGCTGGCAGTCGCCAGAAAAGTTGCAAGTGGGACAGGCCCATAACTTTCATATCATCAGCCTGATATGTGACTTCATATTAATGATCTGTTAGAGATACCTGGCATAAGGAAGATAAGAAGACATCACCTCTCAAAAATATTTACAATTGGGAAAATAAGCTTAATTTAATGCTCCTGAAGGCAAGTTTACCAAATGCCTCCATAGCAACCTGAGTCGCCACTTTCATGGATCTATGTACCTGCAGCTCGTTGTCTCTCCTAAAGGCCCTTCTATTTACTGGGTATATTAGGATAAATAAAGGGTTTGAAATTCTGTCTCTTGATAAATGATGCAGGGAGAAAATGGCTGATGGGTCAGTAATTGGAGGAAGCAGATTTAAGACAATTGATAAAGATCTAAAGGAGATAACCTTCCTTGAGAGTCTGACAATTACTGATCTTGCCTCAGCTTGTCTGCTGCTGATGGATGTGTTCTTGACTTTGTTACCTGTGGACGACCAGTGTTGTCCAGATTCCCATCTTTCACTTCCAACTCCATAAACTTGAATTAATTTAAAATTCTGCTGCCTATATTATGACAAATTATATTCTCTGCTCAATCTGTGCTTGATAACCAATATCGGATGTACATAGAACAATACAAAACAGGGCCTGCCCTTTGGCCTGTCATGTTTGCTCGGATCGTGATGTAAATTTAAATGAATCCCATCTGCCTGGTCTGTTCTCCACCTTTTCATATGTCTGTTTAAATGACTCTTAAATATTGTTATGATGTCTCTATCTTCCTGCTTGCCCGACAACATATCCGGGCACTTGCAACTGTCGTGTTTAAGAAATCTGCCTTGTACATCGCCTGTAAACATTCCCTCTCTAAGCTTAAGCCTATACCCTCTACGATTTGACATTTCCATCCAAAGAAAAAACCCTGAATACCCTTCATCTATGTCTCTCATCATTTTATTACTTTTATCATTAAGTTTTAAACCTCTTTCCTGATTTCAAATCCCATTTGGCTCCACCTTCCCTTTTTGACCACCCTATCACTAAGCCTCATTAGGTAAATCTTCTTTTATCTTGAGCTATCAGGTTCCTTCAATTCCACACTCCACACCCAACACTACCCAGGCTCCAAGATCTGCAATTCAATTTTGATTCTTTAAAATGTATCTTAAAACCTACTTCTAATTGAGCTGCTGATCCACTTATAATATTTCATTGTGGCTGATTGTCAAATTTTCTGTTTCCTCTTGTGAAAAGCTTAAAGATTTCTTATGCAGGAAATAACTACAGATGCTGGTTTAAATCGAAGGTAGACACAAAATACTGGAGTAACTCAGCGGGACAGGCAGCATCGCTGGGTAGAAGGAATGGGTGACATTTCGGGTCAAGCCCCTTATTCAGCCTGAAGAAGGGTCTCGCCCTGAAACGTCACCCATTCCTTCTCTCCAGAGATGCTGTCTGTCCCGGTGAGATATTCAATGATTTTGTGTCTACCTGAAGATTTCACGTTACACTTGAAAAATAAAAAAAGTTACGAGATTAAGGATAACCTGTAATAGAGGTTATTACTCATTGGATAGCACCTTTGAAGAAAATGTGCTGAGATGTCTATTAACTAAACAATTCTATGATAGACACAATTCGAAGGTAGACACAAAATACTGGAGTACCCCGGTGGGTCAGGCAGCATCTCTGAAGATAAGGAATGGGTGACATTTTGGGTCGAGACCCTTCTTCAGACTGAAGAATGATCTCGTCCCGAAACGTTGGGTCGACGAAGAGAATGTGCAAAGATGTCAATTAATTAAACAATTCTATGATTTCCTAACTGTAGACTTTGTTCCAATATGCAATTTACAGACCTTGGTTTAGTCTGAAAAGCTGGATTGCTGTAGAATAGTAAGATTAAACGAGAACTTACCAGTTTGAAGTTTGATCTTTATTTTATGAGGAGGAACGTTGAGGGACTACGTGAAGAACCCCGCCTACGGCGCATGCGTGTCATTCTTCAAAGCAGCGGTGTGAGGTCACAGATAGAAAATAATGACCTAAGATAGTAAGATTATTAAAGAGATACCAGTTTAAGATATGACCATATAAGGGTGGGAGCGGAGGGCACGTAGTCCCTCAACGTTCCTCCTCATAAAATAAAGATCAAACTTCAAACTGGTAAGTTCTCGTTTAATCTTACTATTTTACTTCGGAGTCACGTGAGTGACTTCGTGAAGACTTCAAAGCTCTGTGACCTCATGCCGTGGAACGAGTCCAATTTTCACAACTGCCTTGGTAGTTTGGGAGAAATTGTTACTGGTATTTAAAAAAAAAAAAAACACAATGATACCAACATTTTTAAGCAAAAATTGTAAATAATATTGATTAAATCAATTTATAAACCTTATAAGCTTCAGGTGTAAATTAAATAGAACTCAAAATTTTTCCCCGAAAACGTTTCTTCTTTCCTAACTGGTTTGTTGTAATATGTGCGAAACGTTTTCTCTGATGACCATCCTGCAGTTCTGAGGATATTGTCCATCGGTACCTCCAGGCGATTAGCTGCTGATGTAGATGCAGCCCTGGTGGAGTGAGATTTGAATACATTAGTGTCCACTCCTGCCTGAACTAAGCAATATCTCAGCCACCGTGAAATGGTCTGAGTCGAGACTTTATGGTATGGCTTCTTATGGCTAATTAAAAGAGCCTTTTCATTGCCTCTGATAGCCTTCGTTCTGTCCATATATAACATGATGTGTTTTACTACACAGAGACGTTCATCCTGTGGATAGGCTATGAACTCTATCACCTGACCCGCTGATCCTGGTCTATTGTGCTTAATAAGGCCCTGGATCATGAAAATCAGCCTTCCTGTCGCCTCCGTCAAGTTATCCAATCTTAACTTCTGTAATGACTGGACCCTTTGCGCTGTGACCAGCGCCATAAGCATAACCATTTTCATAGTTAGATAGTTTAGCGGTAATGCCGTAGCCGGTGACCAATTCCGTAACATTTTTTAGGACTACGCTTACATCCCAGATTTGGCTATATCTAGCCCTTGGTTGGTTAGTGTTAAAGATGCCTCGTAGCAGTTTTATTACTAGAGGATGTGAGCCGACACCCTGTCTTTCTGTGCCTTCCCATAAATAACTGGACAAGGCACTCTCTGTGCTGCTGTGATCATGTCCACAGTTCTATCAGATAAACCCATATGCCGAAATGGTTCCTTCAGAGTCTACAACCCAATAAATTTAGATAATTATGGCAAGGATGGCTGTCCCCAGTCACCGGATGCACCAGCAACTGAGGACTATGTTTTAAAGTAATATATGGTGTAAGCACCAAATCCTGCAGCACCGAGAACCATGGTTGGGTAGGCCAATCAGGTACTATGAGAATCCCAGATGCCGAGTCTAGCTGAATTTTCCGTAGTACCCGATTGATGAGGCAGAAAGGAGGAAATGCATAAATGAACCATTTCCCCCCAGTGCAAAGAGAATGCATCTGTAGCTTCTGCCTCAGGATCTGGTTCCCATGATATATACCTAGGTAACTGATGATTTAACCTGGATGCAAAAAGATCAATATCCGGCCTTCCGTACTTTGCTGTGATATCAGCAAATATCTTTCTGTCTAACATCCATTCCGTATTTTCATTAAATTTTCGTGACCTGGCGTCTGCCACTGAATTAAGTATCCCTGGTAGATACGTAGCCGATAACCAAATATTCCTTTGGATACACCATTCCCAAATATGGTTTGCCAATTCATCACAGGATATTGATATATTTCCACCCATATGATTTATATATGCCACCACCGTGGTATTGTCTATCTGCAATCTAACATGCTGGTTAATCATTCCCGAGCAATAAGATTTTAAACCATAAAAAGCACTCAACATTTCTAAGTAATTTATACCCTTTGTGGTAAGTAGGTTAGTTTCCTGTATATTCCATCTCCCTCCAGAGCTCGAGATGGTATCCGTTGCTCCCCAACCCAGTGCACTGGCATCTGTTTGTAATACCACAGATGGGTTTGGAATAACTATTGGGTTGGAGCTATATATAACATTTTGTTCCCACCATTGTAGTTCTTTTATAGCTCTAATTGTTAGCTCCCCGTAAATTTTGGTAATGCAATCGTCCAAATTGAATGGCAGGAAACGTGGCTATAATTTTCCCAATAATCCTGGCTACCCGTCTAATGGATGGTTTAACGGTATTAATAAGCTCTGTGCAATCCTTTTGGAACTCAGTGGCTTTCCCTATAGGTAAAGTCACTAACATATCAAGTGTGTTAATAGTGAACCCCAAGTAATCAATATTAGTTGCAGGTGTTAATCTTGACTTAATTGGATGGATAATGAATCCCAGCTGTTCCATCAATTTTCTTGTGGCAACCACTGCTCTACTAGCCAATTCATAAGTTTTCCCCACAATCAAGATATCCATTTTAAAATGAGCATATTGTACAAACTTATTAAGTGTTGATAAATCAATAATTATCCGGCAACCCCCATCTTTCTTATGTCTAATGAATATATTTGAGACAAATTCCTGTTGTTCATGTTTGGTTTTTTCAATTACTCCTTTCGTGAACAACCTTTGTATTTCAATTTTTGCTTTAGCTCTGTCTAATTTGGTAAGCATATAAGTTCTGTCCGGTGTATGTTGTACTGGAGGTTCTTGTATGTGTATAAACTCTATAAGATATCCCTTAATACTGCTAAGGATATACCTATCCACAGTTAACTTACACCATGCTTCCAAATGAAATTGCAACCTCCCTCCAAGTTCTGTGCTCCTTATTAATTTTTGAGGCACAGACCCACCTACCTCCATGGTTATCGGTGGTGTTACTTTCTTGGTCTTAACCGAGGTTGCGGAGGGCCTTGAGGTTGAAAGTGGGGTAAATGTTGAAGTGGAGGCTTCCGCATTTTCCATTGTGGGCGTCCCGGGCCAACCCCTAAAAAAGGACGCTGTTGCTGGTTTCCTCTGGCCTCTCTCCAATTTTTCGTACTATACATACTAGTACTTGCTTTTTTAGTCGTCCCATAAGGATGATACCGTTTTCCGACATATCCTTTGGTCGCTTTTATTAGGCCCAACGTTTTGGCCTCTTCCTCCAAATCTTTGACCTGTTTTGATAGGTCACCCCCAAACAACAAATTTTGAGGTTTTATGGCTTTCTGTTTGCACAGGATTGCAAATTTTGGGTCTAACGTTGGCTGAATAGCCCCTTTCCTGATGTTGTTCAGTTCAAATTGAACATTGCAAAACAGTGCTAAATCGTCTTTCATGTCATTGGACATATCCACATTTTCCAGCGTACGGGCCAAAGCTGTTATACCCGCCGAGAGTCCTTTACTAGCATTCTGTATTTTTATATCCAGACTCCGAATATCCTGCCCCACGTGTCTCCAAATGCTTCGGTTCACCTTGGGTACATTCAGAGCCGCACAATTTCGCGGAGGTAAATGTCTTGCCCATACCTCAGCTAAGGTATCAGTTTTGAGGTGATGGGTCGTCATATAATCAATGCTGGCCGCCATCCTGGCCTCTAGGTCTTTTCCAGTTTCTTCTTGCTGGAAATATGTGTGCACCATGTCCAGCAACTGTGTTCCCTCATCCTCCATATGGGAACGTGGCTCTGACTCTTGTTCAGAGTCCGAGTCAGGCAGCCCTTGAACACCCTCTTCAGATGAGGATGATATGTCCAGCAGCCTTTTCTGGCCATGCTCTGAGGGACTTACACCTGTATGTGTGCGGCTTTTATCCAATTTCTGGAGCCTGACACTATGGAGATGTTCCTCCCACAACCGCTCCAGCCGACTTTCGTGCTCTCCCGCACTAGTCGCTCGCGGGTGTTTCTTTTTAGCCCACCGCTCCTGCCGACTTTCGTGCCCTCGGGCACTAGTCGCACGCGGTTTAAATCGCAACTCGTCGCCATGCCTACCGGCTCTGGTTGCTCCCGGCCGCTGCAAACGCCGTTTTTCGCCGTCCCGGTACTCCTCCAAACAGATAGATGACGGCCCCACATGCTGCAGCCACTCGTACTGTTTTCCGAGCTCTGCAGATGCGATCGCTGCCGGCTGCTCTATGCCCTGCAGCTGGTCATCATCACTGCTATACAAGTAAGTATTTACCGGCGATTTTTCGGGCTCACTTTCCCAGCGGTTCGTTTTGCGTTTCGCCTTCCCGCCCGGTCTAGAATTAGTTTTTCCCGGCGCGGGGTTTGAATCTGGCACAGCTGGCTCAACGCAAACTGCCTGTGCCGTCGGCTGCTGCTGCGGGTCCCCGGCACCTTTACCGCCGACATCCTGCAGCTTCTTCACAGCCTTTCTGCGTCCTCTATCCATTCCTAAAAAACGGTGAAAATGCAGAATCACTTACCTGCCGTCGACCGGCTTTTTAACTCTCCCGTTCAAGGGGACGTTCTCCCCAGGTCCGACACGTTCAATGCGTGTATGCGATATGACACGCATGCGCCGTAGGCGGGGTTCTTCACGAAGTCACTCACGTGACTCCGAAGTAAAATGTGTCTAGCTTGTCAGTGTATTTCGATTATAGTTGTGCATCATCATGCATTCTTAATAAGCAAGATCAGGATCCAGGGGAAGCTGAGGATCAAGATATTGTTAACACTTCTTCATTGCTATTTTAATTCTATGTTATTTAAAAAAATAATCTTAGTTATGAGCTCTTTGCCTGCCTTGTAGTCATCAGAGCTGGTTTTGTAAGTGGGCAACATAGCACATTATAATTTAAAACCCTTGCAAAGTTTATGTAATTCCTGCAAATTCCTGTGCATATGTATGTATTAAAATGCTGGACACTAATACACTAACATGATCGTCCCAATTCTTTTCCCAGTGACCCAATAAAGAGTTTAAAGAGAGTTAGGGTTGGCAAACTGACCTTCCCAGTGAGGCCCACATCTGAAAAATGAATTGACAAGAAGCATATTATTCAGTTGAAAATTTGATAAGTTAATTTCTTGTATGAGTTAAATAGATTTATTGTCTATTTCACTTAAAGTAGAAGAGAATACACTTTGTGACATCTAGAATTCAACAATATATCACCCATGTTTTACTAGCTATAGATAACTTAATAAATAACTTTTTCATGCTTATCAAAATGCAGTAAAACATTCAATAGGAGCAAAATGGAAAAATGTTCACTACGTTGAGATATTGTGTTTGTATTATTCTGGTATCAGTGCCACACTGAATACAATTGAATACGTACCATTTAACCCTGTTTTATTTGTGCAGTTTTCTAATTAACAGTATTGTTAGAAAAACAATTGTTTACAGCTTGTGTGTTGGAAGGGGAATGGAATTTTGAAATCCAGGAGGCTTATGATACTGATTACTGTCATTCATATGATCTGACTGTTATTGTTGTTTTACAAGCAGAGAAAAAAACTGAATAAACGGAGTCTAACTGATGCATGTGAAGTGACTACCTCAGCTTCTCATCTTGAGCAGATTCTTTCAGAGAGTGAACACACGGACACTGAAACAACACAACACAGTAAAATTGATAATAAAACCACTGATTATTTTGCTGACACTGAAGATGTGGCCAATTTTCAAAAGTCGACCAGTGGAAATGATAATCTAGAAGATGCTGTAGGTGATGACCATTCCCCCAAGTCAACGGACAAGAATCAAATGCCAGATAGTTACAGTTCAGTCAAAGAAGAGCCAAATTCAGGCTTGGAATCATCCAAAAGTGGCATTATACCCAGTGAGAACGAAGATCAAGGTGCTATAGCTACTGTAGAGAAGCCAGCACCTCACCCACAGAAGAAAAAGTCAACTGATTCAAAGGAGGGTATAATTTTAACACTGGAAAAACAAAAGGAGAACAATGGTAATGTTGAATCAGCAAAGGAAGTTCATGGAGGCAAATCAGAAGCTGCAAAAGATAATGCTGGAAGTGACCTTGAGTGTACAGGAGCCAGCAAAGAAAAGATTTGCAATCAACAGAACACAAAGAAGGAAGAGAGCATTCCACTTACTAAGGTTAATAACACTGTTTTCATAAATTAAATGTTTTTTTTAATTAAAATAGTATTTTGTGAAAAAATTCAATTTTATATATAAATAAAAATGGCCTGAAACTATTGTAAGCAGCTCGATTAAATAGAAAAAAAATTGAACTGAACAATATTCTACAAAGTGTTAAATTTTCAGCTGGCCTAATGTCTCAACAGGGAAAATAAATTATTTAAAAAAACGTTATTTTTAAAATTTTCCACTTGGAACTGGGATTCCAGCTAAGGCGTCTTGTAAGAATGTCTGGTTACTCTTTGGTGCCTCATCTAATCTATTATTCATGCCTTTCCTTTGACTACTTTGGAGATAATTTTAATAATATAAACTAAAATATGTAGAAAGACATATTGGGTGATGATTCTCAGCAGGTTATTTAATGGGTGAGGACTTTCGCCAAATCCAATCTTGTAATTATCCAATAACGACACAGTTCATGTAAATAAGGCAAACTGCAGAAAACATCTGCCCCTATCAAGGTTAAATATAGGCAAGAGGATAAATTTGGGTAAGGGAGAAGAGTTGTGGAGGGGATATGGGGAGGCATCTTCTTCCCCCAGAGAGTGATAAGTACCTGGAATGCAATTAATGAAAAGCTGGATTGCTGACAGCATTTAAGAAGTGTCGAAATGAACAATTGAATTGCCTAGGCGTATATGGACCAGGTAATGGGTAATATTACTGAAGGGTGCCCATTAGTTGGGATGAATGTGTTGGGCTGAATGGCCTACTACCATGCTTTATGATTCTATGACTCTACTACCTTTGAGGTCCTGCTTTCTAATTTGAATTTGTATTGCATTTTGTCAGTCATGTTATTCATACTGACATGTACCATAATCATCACGGTTCACCTTCTCCCTTCCAAAATACCATCAAGCCACATTGAGACATCCTTGATTCTAGCAACAGTGATGCAATATACGACCCTGAAATCTTGCTAGTGGCCTCAGAAACTTTTGGCTTCTCCCCTTATACTTGAATCCCTAATTGCTTGAACTCTACAATTTTTTTTAATCCTCTCCTGTACAATGGAACCTGTCATGAATTTAGCTGTGACAGCTTTCCCAAGAGATTTTCTGTCCAATATTGTCTGTATTGAGAGGGATTTGTTCACAGAAGATCGCTACACTGCTCTCCTGTGTCTCCTACTCTGCCTGTTGTACCTGCACCTGTCTCACTGTTTCTTAAACGATGGGATAGTCCCAGCCTCAACTTCCTCCTCTGGCAACTTGTTCCATACACTCAACACCCTTTGTGTGAAAAAGTTGTTTGGCCTGTCATGTTTGCTCGGATCGTGATGTAAATTTAAACGAATCCCATCTGCCTGGTCTGTTCTCCACCTTTTCATATGTCTGTTTAAATGACTCTTAAATATTGCTATGATGTCTCTATCTTCCTGCTTGCCCGACAACATATCCGGGCACTTGCAACTGTCGTGTTTAAGAAATCTGCCTTGTACATCGCCTGTAAACATTCCCTCTCTAAGCTTAAGCCTATACCCTCTACGATTTGACATTTCCATCCAAAGAAAAAACCCTGAATACCCTTCATCTATGTCTCTCATCATTTTATTACTTTTATCATTAAGTTTTAAACCTCTTTCCTGATTTCAAATCCCATTTGGCTCCACCTTCCCTTTTTGACCACCCTATCACTAAGCCTCATTAGGTAAATCTTCTTTTATCTTGAGCTATCAGGTTCCTTCAATTCCACACTCCACACCCAACACTACCCAGGCTCCAAGATCTGCAATTCAATTTTGATTCTTTAAAATGTATCTTAAAACCTACTTCTAATTGAGCTGCTGATCCACTTATAATATTTCATTGTGGCTGATTGTCAAATTTTCTGTTTCCTCTTGTGAAAAGCTTAAAGATTTCTTATGCAGGAAATAACTACAGATGCTGGTTTAAATCGAAGGTAGACACAAAATACTGGAGTAACTCAGCGGGACAGGCAGCATCGCTGGGTAGAAGGAATGGGTGACATTTCGGGTCAAGCCCCTTATTCAGCCTGAAGAAGGGTCTCGCCCTGAAACGTCACCCATTCCTTCTCTCCAGAGATGCTGTCTGTCCCGGTGAGATATTCAATGATTTTGTGTCTACCTGAAGATTTCACGTTACACTTGAAAAATAAAAAAAGTTACGAGATTAAGGATAACCTGTAATAGAGGTTATTACTCATTGGATAGCACCTTTGAAGAAAATGTGCTGAGATGTCTATTAACTAAACAATTCTATGATAGACACAATTCGAAGGTAGACACAAAATACTGGAGTACCCCGGTGGGTCAGGCAGCATCTCTGAAGATAAGGAATGGGTGACATTTTGAGTCGAGACCCTTCTTCAGACTGAAGAATGATCTCGTCCCGAAACGTTGGGTCGACGAAGAGAATGTGCAAAGATGTCAATTAATTAAACAATTCTATGATTTCCTAACTGTAGACTTTGTTCCAATATGCAATTTACAGACCTTGGTTTAGTCTGAAAAGCTGGATTGCTGTAGAATGTATCTAGCTTGTCAGTGTATTTCGATTATAGTTGTGCATCATTATGCATTCTTAATAAGCAAGATCAGGATCCAGGGGAAGCTGAGGATCAAGATATTGTTAACACTTCTTCATTGCTATTTTAATTCTATGTTATTTAAAAAATAATCTTAGTTATGAGCTCTTTGCCTGCCTTGTAGTCATCAGAGCTGGTTTCGTAAGTGGGCAACATAGCACATTATAATTTAAAACCCTTGCAAAGTTTATGTAATTCCTGCAAATTCCTGTACATATGTATGTATTAAAATGCTGGACACTAATACACTAACATGATCGTCCCAATTCTTTTCCCAGTGACCCAATAAAGAGTTTAAAGAGAGTTAGGGTTGGCAAACTGACCTTCCCAGTGAGGCCCACATCTGAAAAATGAATTGACAAGAAGCATATTATTCAGTTGAAAATTTGATAAGTTAATTTCTTGTATGAGTTAAATAGATTTATTGTCTATTTCACTTAAAGTAGAAGAGAATACACTTTGTGACATCTAGAATTCAACAATATATCACCCATGTTTTACTAGCTATAGATAACTTAATAAATAACTTTTTCATGCTTATCAAAATGCAGTAAAACATTCAATAGGAGCAAAATGGAAAAATGTTCACTACGTTGAGATATTGTGTTTGTATTATTCTGGTATCAGTGCCACACTGAATACAATTGAATACGTACCATTTAACCCTGTTTTATTTGTGCAGTTTTCTAATTAACAGTATTGTTAGAAAAACAATTGTTTACAGCTTGTGTGTTGGAAGGGGAATGGAATTTTGAAATCCAGGAGGCTTATGATACTGATTACTGTCATTCATATGATCTGACTGTTATTGTTGTTTTACAAGCAGAGAAAAAAACTGAATAAACGGAGTCTAACTGATGCATGTGAAGTGACTACCTCAGCTTCTCATCTTGAGCAGATTCTTTCAGAGAGTGAACACACGGACACTGAAACAACACAACACAGTAAAATTGATAATAAAACCACTGATTATTTTGCTGACACTGAAGATGTGGCCAATTTTCAAAAGTCGACCAGTGGAAATGATAATCTAGAAGATGCTGTAGGTGATGACCATTCCCCCAAGTCAACGGACAAGAATCAAATGCCACACAGTCACAGTTCAGTCAAAGAAGAGCCAAATTCAGGCTTGGAATCATCCAAAAGTGGCATTATACCCAGTGAGAACGAAGATCAAGGTGCTATAGCTACTGTAGAGAAGCCAGCACCTCACCCACAGAAGAAAAAGTCAACTGATTCAAAGGAGGGTATAATTTTAACACTGGAAAAACAAAAGGAGAACAATGGTAATGTTGAATCAGCAAAGGAAGTTCATGGAGGCAAATCAGAAGCTGCAAAAGATAATGCTGGAAGTGACCTTGAGTGTACAGGAGCCAGCAAAGAAAAGATTTGCAATCAACAGAACACAAAGAAGGAAGAGAGCATTCCACTTACTAAGGTTAATAACACTGTTTTCATAAATTAAATGTTTTTTTAATTAAAATAGTATTTTGTGAAAAAATTCAATTTTATATATAAATAAAAATGGCCTGAAACTATTGTAAGCAGCTCGATTAAATAGAAAAAAAATTGAACTGAACAATATTCTACAAAGTGTTAAATTTCCAGCTGGCCTAATGTCTCAACAGGGAAAATAAATTATTTAAAAAAACGTTATTTTTAAAATTTTCCACTTGGAACTGGGATTCCAGCTAAGGCGTCTTGTAAGAATGTCTGGTTACTCTTTGGTGCCTCATCTAATCTATTATTCATGCCTTTCCTTTGACTACTTTGGAGATAATTTTAAAAATATAAACTAAAATATG
This sequence comes from Amblyraja radiata, assembly GCF_010909765.2. Taxonomy (NCBI): domain Eukaryota; kingdom Metazoa; phylum Chordata; class Chondrichthyes; order Rajiformes; family Rajidae; genus Amblyraja; species Amblyraja radiata. The sequence goes on along the minus strand of NC_045981.1, from coordinate 11,484,554 downwards.
TAGAAAGACATATTGGGTGATGATTCTCAGCAGGTTATTTAATGGGTGAGGACTTTCGCCAAATCCAATCTTGTAATTATCCAATAACGACACAGTTCATGTAAATAAGGCAAACTGCAGAAAACATCTGCCCCTATCAAGGTTAAATATAGGCAAGAGGATAAATTTGGGTAAGGGAGAAGAGTTGTGGAGGGGATATGGGGAGGGATCTTCTTCCCCCAGAGAGTGATAAGTACCTGGAATGCAATTAATGAGAAGCTGGATTGCTGACAGCATTTAAGAAGTGTCGAAATGAACAATTGAATTGCCTAGGCGTATATGGACCAGGTAATGGGATTATTACTGAAGGGTGCCCATTAGTTGGGATGAATGTGTTGGGCTGAATGGCCTACTACCATGCTTTATGATTCTATGACTACTACCTTTGAGGTCCTGCTTTCTAATTTGAATTTGTATTGCATTTTGTCAGTCATGTTATTCATACTGACATGTACCATAATCATCACGGTTCACCTTCTCCCTTCCAAAATACCATCAAGCCACATTGAGACATCCTTGATTCTAGCAACAGTGATGCAATATACGACCCTGAAATCTTGCTAGTGGCCTCAGAAACTTTTGGCTTCTCCCCTTATACTTGAATCCCTAATTGCTTGAACTCTACAATTTTTTTTAATCCTCTCCTGTACAATGGAACCTGTCATGAATTTAGCTGTGACAGCTTTCCCAAGAGATTTTCTGTCCAATATTGTCTGTATTGAGAGGGATTTGTTCACAGAAGATCGCTACACTGCTCTCCTGTGTCTCCTACTCTGCCTGTTGTACCTGTACCTGTCTCACTGTTTCTTAAACGATGGGATAGTCCCAGCCTCAACTTCCTCCTCTGGCAACTTGTTCCATACACTCAACACCCTTTGTGTGAAAAAGTTACGCCTCGGATTCCTATTAAATCTTTTCCCCTTCACCTTAAACCTATGTCCTCTGGTCCTCGATTCCCCTACTCTGGGCAAAAGACTGCATCTATTCCTCTCATGATTTTGTACATCTCTATAATATCTCCCCTCATCCTCCTACGCTCCATGGAATAGAGACCCAGCCTACTCAACCGGTCCCTATAGCTCACACCCTCCTAGTCCTGGCAACATCCTCGTAAATCTTTTCTGAACCCCTTCAAGCTTGACAATACCTTTCCTATAACATGGTGCCCAGAACTGAATTCTAAATGCGGTCTAAATTCGAAATGCGGTCTCACCAACTTCTTATACAACTGCAACATGACCTCCCAACTTCTATACTCAATACTCTGACTGATCAAGGCCAAAGTTCCAAAAGGCTTTTTGACCACCTTATCTACCTGCGACTCGACCTAAAGGAACCATGCACCTGTACTCCTAGATCCCTCTGCTCTACAACACTACCCAGAGACCTACCATTTACTGTGTAGGTCCTGCCCTTGTTCGACGTCCCAAAATGCAACACCTCACACTTCTCTGTATTAAATTCCATCAACCATTCCTCAGCCCACCTGGCCAATTGATCCTGATCCTGCTGCAATTGTTGCACCATCTTCACTATCTGCAAAACCACTGATGGGCCTGTCCCACTTACTCGATTTTTTTCAGCGGCTTGCCGGCACCGGTCATAGTCGCAGCAGGTCTCCGAAAATTTTCAACCTGTTGAAAATCCAGCGGCGACCAGAACAAGGTAAGACTCTTTGGGCGACTACTCACGACCATACAGGTTTCACCCCGCGATATGTCACGAGGGTGTTGCCTGTATGGTCGTGAGTAGCCTCTCAGTCACCCAAAGAGTCGTAGCGTCTTTCTGGTCGCCGCTCAATTTTCAACATGTTGACAATTTTCGGCGACCTATGACGGGTGCTGGCAGTCGCCAGAAAAGTTGCAAGTGGGACAGGCCCATAACTTTTGTATCATCAGCCTGATATGTGACTTCATATTAAAGATCTGTTAGAGATACCTGGCATAAGGAAGATAAGAAGACATCACCTCTCAAAAATATTTACAATTGGGAAAATAAGCTTAATTTAATGCTCCTGAAGGCAAGTGTACCAAATGCCTCCATAACAACCTGAGTCGCCACTTTCATGGATCTATGTACCTGCAGCTCGTTGTCTCTCCTAAAGACCCTTCTATTTACTGTGTATATCAGGATAAATAAAGGGTTTGAAATTCTGTCTCTTGAAAAATGATGCAGGGAGAAAATGGCTGATGGGTCAGTAATTGGAGGAAGCAGATTTAAGACAATTGATAAAGATCTAAAGGAGATAACCTTCCTTGAGAGTCTGACAATTACTGATCTTGCCTCAGCTTGTCTGCTGCTGATGGATGTGTTCTTGACTTTGTTACCTGTGGACGACCAGTGTTGTCCAGATTCCCATCTTTCACTTCCAACTCCATAAACTTGAATTAATTTAAAATTATGCTGCCTATATTATGACAAATTATATTCTCTGCTCAATCTGTGCTTGATAACCAATATCGGATGTACATAGAACAATACAAAATAGGGCCTGCCCTTTGGCCTGTCATGTTTGCTCCGATCGTGATGCCAATTTAAACGAATCCCATCTGCCTGGTCTGTTCCCCAACTGTTCATATGTCTATTTAAATGACTCTTAAATATTGCTATGATGTCTCTATCTTCCTGCTTGCCCGACAACATATCCGGGCACTTGCAACTGTTGTGTTTAAGAAATCTGCCTTGGACATCGCCTGTAAACATTCCCTCTCTAAGCTTAAGCCTATACCCTCTACGATTTGACATTTCCATCCAAAGAAAAAACCCTGAATACCCTTCATCTATGTCTCTCATCATTTTATTACTTTTATCATTAAGTTTTAAACCTCTTTCCTGATTTCAAATCCCATTTGGCTCCACCTTCCCCTTTTGACCACCCTATCACTAAGCCTCATTAGGCAAATCTCCTTTTATCTTGAGCTATCAGGTTCCTTCAATTCCACACTCCACACCCAAGACTACCCAGGCTCCAAGATCTGCAATTCAATTTTGATTCTTTAAAATGTATCTTAAAACCTACTTCTAATTGAGCTGCTGATCCACTTATAATATTTCATTGTGGCTGATTGTCAAATTTTCTGTTTCCTCTTGTGAAAAGCTTAAAGATTTCTTATGCAGGAAAGAACTACAGATGCTGGTTTAAATCGAAGGTAGACACAAAATACTGGAGTAACTCAGCGGGACAGGCAGCATCACTGGGTAGAAGGAATGGGTGACATTTCGGGTCAAGCCCCTTATTCAGCCTGAAGAAGGGTCTCGCCCTGAAACGTCACCCATTCCTTCTCTCCAGAGATGCTGTCTGCCCCGGTGAGATATTCAATGATTTTGTGTCTACCTGAAGATTTCACGTTACACTTGAAAAATAAAAAAAGTTACGAGATTAAGGATAACCTGTAATAGAGGTTATTACTCATTGGATATCACCTTTGAAGAAAATGTGCTGAGATGTCTATTAACTAAACAATTCTATGATAGACACAATTCGAAGGTAGACACAAAATGCTGGAGTACCCCGGTGGGACAGGCAACATCTCTGAAGATAAGGAATGGGTGACATTTTGGGTCGAGACCCTTCTTCAGACTGAAGAATGATCTCGTCCCGAAACATTGCGTCGACGAAGAGAATGTGCAAAGATAATTATAATAATAAATAATAAATTTTATTTATGGGCGCCTTTCAAGAGTCTCAAGGACACCTTTTAAAAATTGAGCATGTAGAGGAAAAACATGTAAGGGGAAATAAATAAATAGTAGAGACATGACTAGTACACAAAGTAAAGACAGAATTCAATACAAAACACAGTATGAGGCAATTAATGCACAGATGAAAAGGGACGGGGATGTGGGGCTAAGGATAGGCAGAGGTGAAGAGATGGGTCTTGAGGCGGGACTGGAAGATGGTGAGGGACACGGAATTGCGGATCAGTTGGGGGAGGGAGTTCCAGAGCCTGGGAGCTGCCCTGGAGAAGGCTCTGTCCCCAAAACTGCGGAGGTTGGACTTGTGGATGGAGAGGAGACCGGCTGATGTGGATCTGAGGGACCGTGAGGGTTGGTAGGGGGAGAGGAGGTCAGTGAGATATGGGGGGGCCAGATGGTGGAGGGCTTTGTAGGTGAGGACCAGGATTTTGTAGGTGATCCGGTGGGAGATGGGAAGCCAGTGAAGTTTTTTGAGGACTGGAGTGATGTGATGCCAGGATTTGGTGTGGGTGATGAGTCTGGCGGCTGCGTTCTGGACCAGTTGGAGTCGGTTGATGTAGGTGGAGCTGATGCCAAGGAGAAGTGAGTTGCAATAGTCCAGTCCAGGAGATGAAGGCATGGATGAATCTTTCAGCAGCAGGCGGTGTAAGAGAGGGTCTGAGTTTGGCGATGTTGCGGAGATGAAAGAAGGAGGTTTTAATGACATGGCGGATGTGAGGCTCAAGGGAGAGGGTAGAATCAAAGATCACGCCAAGGTTGCGGGCCTGGGGAGATGGGGAGACTGGTGCCGTCGATGGTGAGAGTGGGGTTATTGATTTTGCTGAGTGTGGCTTTGGAGCCTATGAGGAGGAATTCTGTCTTATCGCTGTCAAAGATGTCAATTAATTAAACAATTCTATGATTTCCTAACTGTAGACTTCGTTCCAACATGCAATTTACAGACCTTGGTTTAGTCTGAAAAGCTGGTTTGCTGTAGAATGTGTCTAGCTTGTCAGTGTATTTCAATTATAGTTGTGCATCATTATGCATTCTTAATAAGCAAGATCAGGGTCCAGTGAAAAAGCTACTTTCTTAACTACTAAACCAGGTTCGCTTCTTAATAAACAGACACCACACAAACTGTTTGGTAGACCAGTTCACAACTTTACTTATTATCGGCCGATAGAAGGGAGGGAGAACTCCAGTCAAGTGACCATTACAGACACTTGACCGTCCTCCGTTCACCTCACTGAACAACAGAATTACATTGCCTTAAATAGGGTTTTTTTTGTCCCCTTAGCACATTTCAGACATTAGTCATGGTCAGAGGTACAGGGAAAGGTTTCCACAGAATGCATCACATCAAAGGCCTTTTGTTTACATGTTACAAGATAACATTGGCCATTTGGTTTACGACATTTTATCTTTCCACTTCCCTGTTCCTCTCTCGTCCTTCATAAACATTGGCTATTTGGATAATGCCATTTTATCTTCCCAGAGATCACCCTAGATCTTTCGCTGCTTTCTCGCTGTCATTTGGTCCCTCATAAACATTGGCCATTTGGTTTATGGCATCTTACTTCACAGATATGACTAGCTGTTTCTCTCTTCCTTTCTCGCCTCCTCCCCCATAACATTGGCCACTTTGTTTACGGCATCTTACTTCAAAGAGATCTAGCTCTTCTCTGCTTGTCACTTGGGAGACAATGTTATGGTATTTATTATCTCACACACCGCAACCTAAGGCAAGCCTAATTTGACAATAACTATAAGCTGTAAGCTAGCCCAGAAGCCAATTTAATATCTTCTTATATTTTAACTAAAATTCAGCTTCATCATTCCATCCTTTTATCAAATTTTTGATAACAACTACAGTCCTTGCTGAGTACATACGAAAGACCATAAGCATCTCATCAGACAAATTAATAGTACACTAGTAACACAATCATTTCATAGTGGACAATCGTTCCACAAGTCCCTCCAAACATTTTAAATGGCCACCAACCTCCCCCGGACGTGACACTAAGATACTACCATAGGACAGGAAAAGGATCATTAAAATTGCTCAGCCTTTATTCGGCTTCGCTTGGAACTCCCCGTGTGCTGGTGTAACTGGTTCATGCTTCTCTTGTGTGGCACTGCATTTGCAACATAACAATGCCTGTCACAAATATACTGTTTCCTAAAAATACACCAGTGCCTTGGTTGTGGCAAAAACAGGTAGATTTAACTGGCCTTTGCAGACCTCTTACTGTCTGTAGTCAGGCTATCTTTGCTGTGCTTGTCATGTTTGACTTCAATCTTGTTTAAAAGGAGGTGTGTACCATCCTTTAAATGTGGGTTAGTCCGCAAGCTTGCCATTCTGAAGAAAGTTCAGTCCATGTGGGCTGGGCCACCCCAGAATAAAGGGAGCATCCATAGCCCATCGTCCTTGTTTCCACAAACTGTTCAGTCAATCAAATGTATCCAGCGACGATGATCTTCAATCTTTACAGCAGTTCATGTTGTTAGCAACACTTGGTTGTTCTTTTCAATACAGTCTCAATTCTTCTTGTCCCAGCACCATCATCGTATAGCTTTTATGGCCTTGGTCACTGGTTTCCAGCAAAAACTCCTCCAACCTGGGAATGTAGATCTGGCAAGACATGGGTTAATTGCCGTCCCTACATAATTAGTTAATTGCCCAGGGCCTGTAAGTGGCTTCCCCCCACTCTCCAGGGGGTGGACACCGCAGCTTTTCCTGTATCAATAAAAAGTTGTAAATCTTGTTCCCAGCTGAGTTTCTCCAGCACTTTTGTTTTCCTTTGATCCTCCAGAATCTCCAGTTCCTTCTTAACACTTCCCTGTGAATTTATTCTTTAATCCGATTATATCCGAAGAGGCTCTCCCCACCTAAATATTCAATTCTCCAAATATGTTCTCTTCCCCAATCTACTTTATCTTTTCACCTTGAGTTCCCTCAAACCCCCTTTTGTAAGTCATAAGACAATTTTTCATCTACCTAATTTCCCTCACACAGCCCATGCTTCAAAATCTTTTTGTTTGCTTGAAAACAGTAATCTTGCTTCATTTGCATTTTAAAAGACAACCTCTGTTATCATATCAAAACAATCTTTCCTAAAAGAACTCACTCAGAATCAGTAATCAATAATACATTTTCTTTTTCTCTGTAATTTTGACATTTCCAATCTCATTTAACACTTTAATCGGGATGAGTCTTTTTTAAACTTGGTTCAAAAGATTTATAATCAACCAACACATTTTATCATTCGAGTATAGCTCCGCCCCCCATTCATGCCTGTTTCTTAACGGAGCACACCATAAACTGTCTGTCCCATTTGCATTTTAAAGGACAAACTTCTTAAAGCGACACACAACTTTGCTCATTGCTTCGAATTTCACACATTCCACATAAAAAACATTGTTTTACAAGCAGTACATATACAAAAACATTGTTTTACCAGCAGTATATATACAAAAACATTGTTTTACCAGCAGTATATAATATTTCATCTTCAAAGACATCTCTTTGTAATTTACTTTCCCTTTTTCTGACAAGACTTCTGTTTACCAAAATCCTGGTTACCTAACCCTAATTGGACATTGATCCAGATCATGATTAGTCAGACTCCCCTTGACTTTTCAGTCTCCCTAGCTCTTTCCTCATTTCTCCATCAAATTTCCCTTCATCCCCAATTTTTTTATAACATAGTTGCCTGTCAGAAAAAGGATTTACCTCCGGGGTAATTTTGTTTTGCAATCCCCATTGACTCTTTCCACCATCCCAGATGCCTGTGGGTGGTGTACACAGTGAAATTGCAGTCGAATATTAAAATGTGCACATTTTTCCTTATTAATAGTGGCAATAAAATGAAGACCATTGTCTGAACTTGTGGCAGTAGGTAGGCCAAACCTGGGAATAACTTCTCTTAACAACAATGTTACCATAGTTTCAGCAGTATTATTAGTGGTTGGTAGAGCTTCACTCCACCTGCTAAATAAATCTAAAATCACTAAGCAATATTTATAACACTGGGCCCTTGGCATTTCAATAAAATCAATCTGTATGCATTCAACCGATCGTGATGACATTGGCGTCACCCCTGAGGGTATCTTTGAATTAGTTTGCCTGGATTACTTTGTTGGCAAATTTTACATTCAGAGGCCTGCCACCACGTTTCCTTTGTTATCCTATCATTCCCTCCTTACCAGCATGGGTAAGACGAGTAAAAATGTATCGAATACACCAACTTGTCCAAGCGGGGTGTGCTGAATCAATGGCACAGCCCTCTTGTTTCCATAGTTATTATTATATATGAGAGGCGTCCCTCTTTAATGTACATACCTCCTTCATGTTTGGCAGGACCGTTCTATTTGCTAGCATCTGTTTACGTGCTGTCACTACGCATTTGGATGTACAGGCTGCCTGTTTGGATACTCTATCAGCAACCTATTGCCTTTTGCTATAGGGTCCCTAGCACCAGTGTGTGCAGTACATTTAACAATGACCAGCTGTTCTGGTAGCATCAATGCGTTAAACAAATTACGCACAGAAAGGCATTCCTGTGCTCCCAATCCTGGGGAGCTTTGTAAGGTCAGAACTTCAAGGTATAGGGATGTTACTGACGGAACTGTCCCAGGTAAAGATGCCATTGCTACTGGTAGGGCATAGGTGGACATGTGGACATCTCCCAAAATTATCTAACTCCTCATCTTCACTACCAAATAGGGTCGTCGTGCCAGACATGAAGTCTCCTCCAGAGGATTTACCAGTACTGGGTTTATTTTTTACTAACCATCACCTGTTTCTCACCTCCTGTCTGTCTTTTAATTATTTCCTCTTGTTCCTCTGCCCACTGGCATTCTAGTTGCAATACGTTCCATCCTTTCCTGGTGCTTTCCTTGTTTCTTAACTCTATACCCTTCTTACATACAGTATCCATCTAACTTCGAACTCTACTTTCCTCATGCTTCTCCTCTGTTCCTGCTTTCCATGTTTTAATTCCTTTCTTCCATTTCTTTCCTGTCTTCCTTTCCCATATAAATGTCTCTACATTCCATGTTCCCCCTACTGGCCAGGCTTCATCCCCTAACCGTTTGGTCAACTTGTAACTTAACATTCTAAATTTCTTATTATACTTAGGATTCAAATAACACATATGTTGGACTGTTATCCAGAGCATTCCCCATAGATAGATAGAAAGAAAGAGAAAAAGAAAGCAGACTTCTTAATTCCGAATCGTTCCAAATATATCAACCAGGCCGACTCGCTACTCGAGACCCCAGTTTCTCAATTTGGCTGACTTTTTAACTCTTTAATATACGACCCAAGTGTCTCAACGAAGCCGACTCGCTAACCAAGACCCCCGTTTCTCAACCTGGCAGACGTTTTATCCCTTAAAATAAGCCCCAAGTGTCTCAACGAAGCAGACCCGCTATCCGGGACCCCCGTTTCTCAACCTGGCAGACTCCTTATCCCTTAAAATAAGCCCCAGGTGTCTCAACGAAGCAGACCCGCTATCCGGGACCCCCGTTTCTCAACCTGGCAGACTCCTTAACTCTTAAAATAAGCCCCAAGTGTCTCAACGAAGCCGACCCGCTATCCGGGACCCCCGTTTCTCAACCTGGCAGACTCCTTAACTCTTAAAATAAGCCCCAAGTGTCTCAACGAAGCCGACTCGCTAACCAAGACCCCCGTTTCTCAACCTGGCAGACTTCTTAACTCTTTAATATACAACGCCACTTATTTCTCAATCCGACAACTCTTCGGATGTCTCAATAAACCAGACGCAAACCTCAACCACCGTATCTCAACCCGACAAATCACGGATGTCTCAACGAGGCCGATGAGCCCTTAGTAGAGAGAGAGAAAAACAGAAAACAAAGAGATAGAAAGAGAAACCGCTCAAGTCCTTCTTAAAAATATACACAAGCCCTTCTTAAAAATACATGCACAATTCTGTCTTAAAAATACATACACAATCCCTTCTTAAAAAAAAAATATAAAGCCCAACTGGTCTTACCTTTGTCTGTTTCTAAGAACCTCGGCAGGGAACCAATTCAATGTCTGATGAAGGATCACAGATGTTCCCGGGAGTTTCTAGGGAGTCGGTCTGACAAGGGGGCCGATAGAGCTCAGTTATCTCCCTTTCAATCCCGGCAACCTCTGCAACCTCTTGCACAGTCAGCTGTTGATGTGGTCCCAGCGAGGCCTGCATAACTACGCCAATGAAAAAGCTACTTTCTTAACTACTAAACCAGGTTCGCTTCTTAATAAACAGACACCACACAAACTGTTTGGTAGACCAGTTCACAACTTTACTTATTATCGGCCGATAGAAGGGAGGGAGAACTCCAGTCAAGTGACCATTACAGACACTTGACCGTCCTCCGTTCACCTCACTGAACAACAGAATTACATTGCCTTAAATAGGGTTTTTTTGTCCCCTTAGCACATTTCAGACATTAGTCATGGTCAGAGGTACAGGGAAAGGTTTCCACAGAATGCATCACATCAAAGGCCTTTTGTTTACATGTTACAAGATAACATTGGCCATTTGGTTTACGACATTTTATCTTTCCACTTCCCTGTTCCTCTCTCGTCCTTCATAAACATTGGCTATTTGGATAATGCCATTTTATCTTCCCAGAGATCACCCTAGATCTTTCGCTGCTTTCTCGCTGTCATTTGGTCCCTCATAAACATTGGCCATTTGGTTTATGGCATCTTACTTCACAGATATGACTAGCTGTTTCTCTCTTCCTTTCTCGCCTCCTCCCCCATAACATTGGCCACTTTGTTTACGGCATCTTACTTCAAAGAGATCTAGCTCTTCTCTGCTTGTCACTTGGGAGACAATGTTATGGTATTTATTATCTCACACACCGCAACCTAAGGCAAGCCTAATTTGACAATAACTATAAGCTGTAAGCTAGCCCAGAAGCCAATTTAATATCTTCTTATATTTTAACTAAAATTCAGCTTCATCACCAGGGGAAGCTGAGGATCAAGATATTGTTAACACTTCTTCATTGCTATTTTAATTCTATGTTATTTAAAAAAATAATCTTAGTTATGAGCTCTTTGCCTGCCTTGTAGTCATCAGAGCTGGTTTCGTAAGTGGGCAACATAGCACATTATAATTTAAAACCCTTGCAAAGTTTATATAATTCCTGCAAATTCCTGTACATATGTATGTATTAAAATACTGGACACTAATACACTAACATGATCGTCCCAATTCTTTTCCCAGTGACTCAATAAAGAGTTTAAAGAGAGTTAGGGTTGGCAAACTGATCTTCCCAGTGAGGCCCACATCTGAAAAATGAATTGACAAGAAGCATATTATTCAGTTGAAAATTTGATAAGTTAATTTCTTGTATGAGTTAAATAGATTTATTGTCTATTTCACTTAAAGTAGAAGAGAATACACTTTGTGACATCTAGAATTCAACAATATATCACCCATGTTTTACTAGCTATAGATAACTTAATAAATAACTTTTTCATGCTTATCAAAATGCAGTAAAACATTCAATAGGAGCAAAATGGAAAAATGTTCACTACGTTGAGATATTGTGTTTGTATTATTCTGGTATCAGTGCCACACTGAATACAATTGAATACGTACCATTTAACCCTGTTTTATTTGTGCAGTTTTCTAATTAACAGTATTGTTAGAAAAACAATTGTTTACAGCTTGTGTGTTGGAAGGGGAATGTAATTTTGAAATCCAGGAGGCTTATGATACTGATTACTGTCATTCATATGATCTGACTGTTATTGTTGTTTTACAAGCAGAGAAAAAAACTGAATAAACGGAGTCTAACTGATGCATGTGAAGTGACTATCTCAGCTTCTCATCTTGAGCAGATTCTTTCAGAGAGTGAACACACGGACACTGAAACAACACAACAAAGTAAAATTGATAATAAAACCACTGATTATTTTGCTGACACTGAAGATGTGGCCAATTTTCAAAAGTCGACCAGTGGAAATGATAATCTAGAAGATGCTGTAGGTGATGACCATTCCCCCAAGTCAATGGACAAGAATCAAATGCCAGATAGTTACAGTTCAGTCAAAGAAGAGCCAAATTCAGGCTTGGAATCATCCAAAAGTGGCATTATACCCAGTGAGAACGAAGATCAAGGTGCTATAGCTACTGTAGAGAAGCCAGCACCTCACCCACAGAAGAAAAAGTCAACTGATTCAAAGGAGGGTATAATTTTAACACTGGAAAAACAAAAGGAGAACAATGGTAATGTTGAATCAGCAAAGGAAGTTCATGGAGGCAAATCAGAAGCTGCAAAAGATAATGCTGGAAGTGACCTTGAGTGTACAGGAGCCAGCAAAGAAAAGATTTGCAATCAACAGAACACAAAGAAGGAAGAGAGCATTCCACTTACTAAGGTTAATAACACTGTTTTCATAAATTAAATGTTTTTTTTAATTAAAATAGTATTTTGTGAAAAAATTCCATCTATCTATATTACTAAAACTCTGTTCTTGACCGGTTTTGGCTTTCTGTGCTGCGATTTCTGAGAGTAAGCCGCCACCTACGGCCGTCATTTTTGGCCATCTCACTCAGAGCCCCCCTCCGCTGCATGTGTGCCGAGGATTTTTCCCGTCGATGAAAATTGACAGAGATATTAATGTTTTTACAAAATTCCCCATTCTCTCTGCTGCCTCTGCTGGAGGGAGGGGGAGGGACTATAAAACCAGGAAGTGGTGTGCCTCAATCAGTCTCTGCAAGTGGTGTGCCTCAATCAGAGCTCTGAATGACACTGACAAATGTCTACAGCACTGTGAGTACCCTTAATTTGGTTTGAAAATGAAAATATGGTTAGAGGTAAAAAAGCACTGCCTGCAAATGGTTGTTTGGGTTTGGGTTGAAGTAAAAAGGCACTCTCTCCCCCCCCCCCCCCCCCTCCCTCTCCTCTCCCCCCCCCCCTCTCCTCCTCTCCCTCCCCCCCCCTCCCTCTCCCCCCCCTCTCCTCTCCCCACCTCTCCTCCCCCCCCTTCTCCTCTCCTCCTCTCCCCCCCTCTCCTCCTCTCCCCCCCTCTCCTCCTCTCCCCCCCTCTCCTTCTCCCCCCCCCCTCTTCTCCTCTCCCCCCCTCTTCTCCTCTCTCCTCCTCTCCCCCACTCTCTCCTCTTCTCTCCCCCACCCTCTCCTCCTCTCCCCCCCCCTCTCCTCCTCTCCCCCCTCTCCTCCTCTCCCCCTCTCCTCTCCCCCCTCTCCTCCCCCCCCCCTCTCCTCTCCTCTCCCCCCTCCCCCCCTCTCTCTCTCCCCTCTTTTTCTCCCCCTTTGACTACCTTGGAGATAATTTTAATAATATAAACTAAAATATGTAGAAAGACATATTGGGTGATGATTCTCAGCAGGTTATTTAATGGGTGACGACTTTCGCCAAATCCAATCTTGTAATTATCTAATAACCACACAGTTCATGTAAATAAGGCAAACTGCAGAAAACATCTGCCCCTAGCAAGGTTAAATATAGGCAAGAGGATAAATTTGGGTCAGGGAGAAGAGTTGTGGAGGGGATATGGGGAGGGATCTTCTTCCCCCAGAGAGTGATAAGTACCTGGAATGCAATTAATGAGAAGCTGGATTGCTGACAGCATTTAAGAAGTGTCGAAATGAACAATTGAATTGCCTAGGCGTATATGGACCAGGTAATGGGTAATATTACTGAAGGGTGCCCATTAGTTGGGATGAATGTGTTGGGCTGAATGGCCTACTACCATGCTTTATGATTCTATGACTCTACTACCTTTGAGGTCCTGCTTTCTAATTTGAATTTGTATTGCATTTTGTCTGTCATGTTATTCATACTGACATGTACCATAACCATCACGGTTCACCTTCTCCCTTCCAAAATACCATCAAGCCACATTGAGACATCCTTGATTCTAGCAACAGTGATGCAATATACGACCCTGAAATCTTGCTAGTGGCCTCAGAAACTTTTGGCTTCTCCCCTTATACTTGAATCCCTAATTACTTGAGCTCTTCAATTTTTTTTTAATCCTCTCCTGTGCAATGGAACCTGTCATGAATTTAGCTGTGACAGCTTTCCCAAGAGATTTTCTGTCCAGTATTGTCTGTATTGAGAGGGATTTGTTCACAGAAGATCCCTACACTGCTCTCCTGTGTCTCCTACTCTGCCTGTTGGTTACTCAGCTTTTTGACTGCACAATCCTTACATACAGTGTGACCAGCTCACTAAACATGCTGTTCACAATGTCGTCAACATCAGAGATGCTGTATAGCAAATTTATCAGGAGCTCCAATAGCACAATGTGTTTAGTCAATGGGTGGAGCTGGATAAATGCTCACCTTTTAGGGAATACTTTTAATTCTTTTTGCAGCTGCCCATTTGTCTCATTTATCCACGCTAATCTATTTGCTACAGTTTTGCTCATTCTAATTTGATTTTTTTAATGTAATGATTCACTCTGCAGCTTTCACTGCTGCATATCCTGTGTCATTGACAAACTCGGATATTGTCCTTACCAACAACATCTTTGTTATTTGTTAAAATGCTAGATATCAGATATTCCTCTCATTGCACTAGGCCAAATTCTTTGGTAGACCATTAAATTATCCTCAATTCTATAAGCTCACTTTTTGCCAAGTCTTATGAAGGTACTTTATAAAGTCACAAAGAGAACTACAAAAGCAAATGTATATATGCAAATTGAGCATTTCTGGGATTCCAGTGTATGGTAGTTTCTATTTAAGAATCCTCTAACAAAGCCAATGTTTTGTCATGTATGACCATGTGTAACTGTAAATGTGTTCAATTATGCTTGGAATGCAATGATTCTGCTGCATCAGTAATTGCTTTAGAAACTTAACAGTGAGGAAGGCAAGACCCAAGTGGAAGAATCACAGACTAGAGTCCAGATAGGCTGACTGAAGAACGGTCTTGACCCGAAACATCACCCATTCCTTCTCTCCAGAGGTGCTGCCTGTCCCGCTGAGTTACTCCAGCTTTTTGTGTCTGACTTCAACCCAAGTGGAAGAGGTGGTTTGTTTGAGGTGGGGTTTGATCTTTTTACTTTGGTAGACGATGGCCATGATACTATTGCAAGTTGGTCCACCTTGGACAAAGCACAGAAACATTAGAGAACTTGAACTGAAAATGTAAGGCTACTGATCCCGATATAAATATGTAAGTTTGTAAACATCAGACAAGTGAAGGCATTTCAGAAGTCACTTATGCTGTCTTTGGTGCCCTCTAGGGTGAAGATTCAGGTACTGATAATAAAAAGAAACGGCTTCAACAGAGTGAGAAAAAAAGACCGGAGCAGGAATGCAAGACCGCGGAGGAAAAACATATTGATAAACCTTCGGAAAGCCCAAAGCAGGAAAGTAACAAGGAATTGTCAATGACAACAATAAGCAATAGTGCTGCTGCGGATAAAACATCATTAAGCAGGAAGGAAAAAAAACAGCAAAAAAAGCATTCAAAGGAAATTACTTCTGTCTTAAGGTGCGAAAAGAATGATTTAGTTAATATGTAGATGACTAGTTTTAATGCTACATTTTAGATGATCTTTGCTGGGTTTTAGCTGAGCAAACTTCCTGTCCTTCATCTCACATCCTGTCATTCGGAATTTTGTTTCGGTGGATATTTCCCTGTTAAAGTTTTTTAATTTTGAGTTTATCAATATGATTACCTGCTTTGGCCAGCAGGAGGTATTTGAGGCACTTTGTTTTTTCTTCTAATTTTTCTCCTTCTGGACCACCTTTTGGAATTTTGCCTTTTAGATTATTTTCTGTAACGCTTGTAACCTCTTAATGTTGCATATTATTTGTTAGGTCTTACTGTGTTGTTGGTTGCAACCTATTAGTTGTTTTGTTTAATTTAACACGTCTTCTTTTTTTCACAGCCTCTTGCATTTACAATTCATCCACTTTCTCTTTGCTAGTTGTTATAACGATCAACCGTGCTTACATTTATCCTTAGCCTGTTTCTTGTGTAACTGCCATTGTCTTCTTTTGCAAATAATTTGAACTGATGACTACTCCCAGATTTCCATATTACAAAGAATTCTAATCTTGCTTGTCCTCACCACTTTGAAAGCCTGCTATAAATGTGACCAGTTGAGTTCAGATAGTTTTATTTTATTACACTCATATGGACAGATTGCAAATGTGAGTTGAGAAACCGAGTCAATGTTTCGGGTCAGAGACCTTGACTAAAGTTCTGATGAAGAATCTCCAACCTGAAACGTTGACTTCCTTCCCACTGACCCTCTGAATACTTTTAGCATTTACTGTTCTTGTATTTCCAGCTTCTGCAGTAATCATAGTTTCAGATGTAATATCAATTATCTTATGTATTTTTAAAACCACTAATAAATGGGGACAAAGTTGTCCAAAGGGTAATAGCACTAATATGAATCATCAAATATTTTTTGACTTATCAAGTATCACTATGATTTTGTTTGTAATAAATGTTGTTTTAAATCTGCAGTTACACAAATTTAAAACCTGAAGAAATGGTTTCCATTTACTTCCATGCAATACTGTCAAAGGATTTTAAATTCAATCCATGTAAAGATAAAGTATTTATAAGATCAGGAAGTCTTGCTGATGACTGGGACACAAACATATTGGAAATGAATGTAACTAAGTAAGTTTTCATTTGATTAAGAGTTTTAATTGCTTAAGTCCTTTTCTGGCAGGGTTTTATTTATTTTTTAATTTCACGGTCACTAAAACAAGTGTCATTGTAACTATGTACTTTTCAGAGGCGATCTACACATTTTGTTTGTTACTTGTAGGTTTACGTGTATGCAATTTTATATTAAAATGTAGCTTAGATCTGTTTGGTCCATTAGCTCGCAGGCACTTTTAAAGCACACATTTTGATTACTTTCCATTCTACCATAGAGATATAAAGTCTATAATATAATTTCTATGATTCTACAGACCTTGGCTGGGAACCTGGGGCTCACCAAAATTGTTCCCAATTGGGCCCCGCACCTCCTAAGGTCGGCCCCGTTGATCATGATTGTGTTAGTTTCTGAACTCTCCACGTTTTGGGCACCTTCAGCACAGATAAATAGAAGTTTGAGACGCTGACTCATGGATTGCAGAAAGCAATTCGATAAAAAGTTCTTAAATTGCAAGCAAATAAATAAAAATATCAGAATAAAGTGAGATAAGTAAATCATTTCACTCATTTTTCCCCCAGAATCAGTGACCCCTTCAGTTGAATGGGGATTCAGTTCTTATCAATTATTGCCCTCAGCCTGTCAATGCATCATGGTTGAACTCAATGATGAATTCAGCTCATCATAACCTTGTTCATTTGACACAACTCTGGATGTTAGTCAGCTCCACCTAATTCATTACCCCAATTCTCAGATGACATCTTATTGAATGTCTTCCGAAAATTCAAACGCATGCCAATCAGAGCTTCCCTTTTGTTTGACATCCTAGTTAGAACGTCAAACAACTCAAAGATTTGCCAAACACAATTTCTGTTTCACAAAAACATCAACTTTGTATAATCTGTGTTTTTGTGAGCTCCATTACTGCATTCTTCATCCAATTCTGCATCTCGCTCACTGCGAGCTCACTCGTTGACCTCCCAGTTGCAGACATTGCAAGTATAGATGTCTGGGGTCACTGCTCTGTAAGCTTGCATGTCATCTGTACTGCCATCTTAACCTAAGACATTGTGCATATTTAATTCCATTTTAATTTGTGTAGTTTATTTTTTTTTTTAAACATAATATATTAATTTGTTGTTAATTATAGTTTATCGTGCCCAATGCTTTTCTAGCTTGGAGAACAGAAAGATAACTTTTTAACAAGTCATTCATCTGTGATGCCAGTGGGTCTGTGAATTACCATATTTCCCGGCAATGACAATGCACCTGCGTCGAAGACGCACCCCCAATTTAAGTTGCTAAATTTTGAAAAAAGGATGGCGGGACAGGTTCAAGGGTTTGGTTTAGTCCAAGGGTCGGCATCATCGCCTGTGTGCCCCAGGACTGGCTGCAGTTCCCAGATCCCTCGGTCCCCGGGGCTGGCATGAGTTCCCTGATCCCTCGCGATCCTGGGACTAGCTGCAGTTCCCAGGTTGCCTGCGAGCCCCGGGTCCAGCTGCAGTTCCCAGGTCGCCTGCCCCGGGACTAGTAGAGAGAGAGAGAGAGCAAGCCCGGGATGGTGCAGCCAGCCGTCCGCCTAGTAGCTACCGCCAACCACCATCTGCGCCTGTGCCGAAGGATACCATCGCTGGCTGACGGGCGGGCCGGCAGAAGGTTGTCCGGTTCCGGCGACTGCTCGCAGCCACCCGGGACTAGCTGCAGTTCCACGGTCGCCTGGCCTGGGGCTAGGGGGAAGAGAGAGAGAGAGAGGGGGGGGGGGGGGGAGAGTGAGAGAGTGAGAGAGAGTGAGAGAGAGAGAGAGAGAGAGAGTGAGAGAGAGAGGGGGGGAGGGAGAGAGTGAGTGTATGTCGGCATTGCTCATTTGTACTGAGATTTATTACGTTTGAATTATTTGATTCTTTTGGATCAATTTTTAAAAATTATGCTTCACTTCAACAGGGATTTAGGAGAACATGGATACTTAATTGAAGGGTGCCATTCTGTTCACAAAGACAAGATTCAAAAACAACATCCATATAAATATGCAGTTATAAGGGACAATATAATGCAGTACGAATTTATTTATAAGTCTGACTCACCAAAAGATTGTATCATAAATCGCTGCTTAGTTATAAACCAACATTTCCTTTATGAAAGAGGTAAGAAGGTCCATACAATTAGTTTCTTACCATTGGTTCTAAAACCAGTCTCTTTTTCAAAATGATACTAATTTACTATCCTCTGCACTGCAAAGGAATTTTATAAAACTGTCTTTTGTTCTCAAATTTGGCAAATCTGTTGGCCCTCTTGGTCCTGTTTCATATTTTGTGATCAATCTATCTTGCATTGTGGCTTTCTTGTACAATATATCATTTAAATATACATCATTGTTTATTTTACTCATTATGCTTTTGAATGTATTTTAAGAAAGATGGCACATTATTATAAGCATCCTGTGGATCCCCAGTGCTTCATTATGTATATCAGAGGTTTTAGTCAGACTTGGTTCTGTTGCCTTTAGTTTAAAAAAAAAAATCACTCCTAGGAACCGAGTACAGTGTTTGAACAGATTTTTCTGTCATGAACTTGAATTCTATCTAAGACAATCTCCCGCAAGACCTTTCATAATTTGTGAAATATTTTTCAGTTCCTGATATATTGATATTGTTGTTTATCATCTATTTCAATGATTTGGATGAGAATGTACAAGGCAAGGTTGTTAAGTTTGCAGATGACACTAAAAATAGTGATATAGACGGTGAAGAAAATCATCAAGAATTACAGCGGGATCCCGATCAGCTGGTTAAGTGATGTGAGGAATGGCAAATGAAGTTAAATTCGAAAAAGTGTAACATGTTGCATTTTTGGAAGTCAAGCTCCAGTAGGACAAAGTGAACAGTAGGAACCTGTAGAGGTTTGAAGAACAGAGGGACCTAGGAGACAAGTATATAGATCCCTGAATGTAGTGTCACAGGTAAATAGAGTAGTGAAGGAGGCTTTTGGCACACTGGCATTCATCATTGAGTATAGAAATTGGGGTGTTATGTTGTAGTTGTACAAGACTGTGCAT
Source organism: Amblyraja radiata (assembly GCF_010909765.2). Taxonomy (NCBI): domain Eukaryota; kingdom Metazoa; phylum Chordata; class Chondrichthyes; order Rajiformes; family Rajidae; genus Amblyraja; species Amblyraja radiata. Next base: position 11,465,156 of record NC_045981.1, on the reverse strand, counting down.
TTGGGCCAAAGGGTCTGTCTCCATGTTGTATGATTCTAGACCCTGGCAAACATCATCAATTATATTATTATGTTATAGGAACTGAATTAGGCCATTCGGCTTGTGTCTTTAGCGGAAACAAATTCATGAGCTCATTTGCAAACTACATTCTCAACTTTGTATTCTTTTGGCAAAGCAATATATTTTCTAATTATTGCTTTCCCGTAATAGTACGTGGCATTCCAGATGAATTTTACACAGCAATATTAATATTATGTGTAATAAGCATGAATTTGCACAAACCTCACATTTGACAGGCAGGCAGCTTAGATTTATCTGAAATGAATCAGATTTATTTCCTGATCAGCAGGCTGTATGAATAGTTTGTTAAACATAATTGATTCTTTATATTTGCATATATTCATTAGCATAAATGTTAGGGTGAGGAGAGTTTAAGCAAAGTTTCTTTCCGAATGAAGGATATTGCATGGGGAATATGCTTCCCTGGTCACAATTAGGCAAACCCACTGAATAATTTAAAGGAAGAGTAGCTAAGCATGGGCTGAGCTTCAGAAAGCATGCATTTTTGATACCTATTAATTTCTAACTGAATTCCTTTATATTTCATCAGAGTGGCATCAGTACGATGATATTATCTGCGCACCACACGATAAAGGTTGGGCAGATAAATTACTTGATTTCATCCGAAGTGAAAAAAATGATATAAAAAGAGGAAAACAACTAGCAGGTGAAATCATGGTGGATTCGATATTTGATATTCTTACACCTTGGAATGAAAAGAATTTGAAGAATTTCCTGCGACAGCTACGGCAATTCTATGAAGTATATAAAAATCCTATGGTTTTTGAAAGAAGGCCAGTTACTTGGTTTTCTCTTTCCTTTGGGATGAAAGACGTAAGTCAGATTATCAATAGTTGGAATTACTTACTCTGTTTATATTTTTATCTCAGTCTCATATCTTTTTAACACATGTGCTAAGTAAGATGAATTAAGGTACAAGCCAAGGGAATAGTAATATGTCTTGTATGGAAAATCAGCCATGTTTGTATTGAATGAGTGAGCCGGGTCAAATGGCTGACCGTCCTAAATTCATTGCTTGCTGTCCTAGAGTCCTTTGTGTCATACAGTCATATTCTGGACTGCTTCCATTCATCAATCTTTAATCTGGTGTTTGATAAGCATGCCTTGGCAATTCTTGCCTTTTTATATAAGAAATAAATGTACTTACTATTCTGCAATCTCTGCGTTTAGGTTGCCCATTTATGATTTAAGCAACTGTTTCTCCAATGATACTGCTACCACTTGCATTGGAACTTACCACAGAACATAAATCACTGATTACGTCACCAATGCTTAAATAAGTAGTTCCACCCTGGTGCAACTAAATCCCAGTACTGGGAATATGCTCCCATGCAATCAAAATCCATGATTAGGCAAAATCCGGCAGGCTTGTGTTCTCCCAGTACTGTCAAGTAAAACCTCTACCTCTCACATACAATATTATGACATTTAATTTAAGAATGGTGAAAGGTTAAAAATTAAAGAAAAGTACAATGTTATCCTGTTTCAAAATTCTGTAAATAATAATCCGTGCTTTAATAAGAATTCCTGAAAAACTTTAACAATGGATTTGGACTTTATGCATTTTATTTGTTCATACAATGACATTGACACTTGACTCGCAACATAGCACCTTAGATAATCTATTTACATCAAATCTCTTCACACCATCATTTTGAAGAATATATCTGTTAGGAAATGTCAGACAAGCCGCAGTGGAATTTGGATAAAGTGGGATTGTAAAAGACATCTTTGGATTGATTGCACAAAATTTAATTTGTGGTGCTATTTCAAGGAAATCTGTTTCACTAATAAGATCCTTTCCACATCTAAAAACATATTTAATGTTTTTTATCCATATGGTCGAGAACTGCATGTGAAAATAAATTCACAGATTTATGTTTATTATTTAGGTTCAGGATATTCTGAAAGATGCTTTAAAGAAAATGGCTAGACGTCCAAATAATCAAGTTTCAGAAACCAAGACGCATGATGTGCAAAGCCGCCTACGAACTGGCATTCTAATATTGGTCCTGTCTGAAGCATATGGTCTTGAATGGTTAAATTCTGAACTGGCTGAAGTTTGTGATTTTTTTAGTGTACAACAATTATCAGCAAATATCATCACCGTGGAATTCAAGACTCTCAAAGAAAGTTTCTATTTTGAACAAAGGTAAAAACCCTGTAAATAGTTCAAAAGTAACAAAATATGTATCTTGCCATTCTACACGTGTACGCTAAAAGTAGATTCTCTTTAATAATTATTTAAAAAACTGAGGTTTTACATTCTGATGTTTTCCAGTTTTCCAGAGTAACAATATGTCAGTGTATGTGCACAAAATCTATCAGGGAAGGCCAATGAATACAAACAAACTCCACACCTGGAGTATTGTGTGCAGTTTTGGTCCCCTAATTTGAGGAAGGACATTCTTGCTATTGAGGGAGTGCAGCGTACGTTCACTAGGTTAATTCCCGGGATGGCGGGACTGTCATATGCTGAGAGAATGGAGCGGCTGGGCTTATATACTCTGGAATTTAGAAGGATGAGAGGGATTCATTGAAACATAAGATTATTAAGGGTTTGGACACGCTAAAGGCAGGAAACATGTTCCCAATGTTGGGGGAGTCCAGAACCAGGGGCCACGGTTTAAGAATAAGGGGTAAGGCATTTAGAATGGAGGTGAGGAAACGCTTTTTCACACAGGGTCTGTGGAATTCTCTGCCTCAGAGGGCGGTGGAGGCCGGTTCTCTGGATACTTTCAAGAGAGAGCTTGATAGGGCTCTTAAAGATAGCGGAGTCAGGGGATATGGGGAGAAGGCAGGAACGGGGTACTGATTTTGGATGATCAGCCATCAAGTCAAGTCAATTTTATTTCTATAGCACATTTAAAATAACTCTTGTTGTCCAAAGTGCTTTACATCAGTGCAGGTACAGGTGCACAACCTTTTATCCGGAGTTCCGGAAACCGAAAAGCTCCGAAAACCGGACATTTTTTCCAGGATGTCATCTGCACACCAAAGCTCGCGTTTGGCGCCAAACCTGACCCGAAACGACCCACGGTCAACCCAGGTCTGTACTACTGTAGCGGCTGCCTCCTCCCCGGAGACCGGGGAGACACTTAAACATCTGTAAATCATTGCTTAAATGTTAGTCAGTTAGTTTGGAGGGCCTTTATGTGGAGGAGGGGTGAGAGGGAGGAGGGAGGGGGGGGGGGGGGTGAAGTGGGAAACTTTAATTCTTAGTCCCCTACCTGGTCGGAGAGGCGGGGAGCGGGCAATGCCTTACCGGGTCGCCGTGCAGTAAGCTCCGGAGCGCTGTGGCCGCTGACTCCCAACATCGCGGAGCTGGGGCTGCGGGCATCCGGCCACGGGCGGCGCCGGTTGTAGCTCCGACCCCGGCAACTCTACACCTGGCTGCGCGGCGCTCCAAATCCAGCGCCACCCGCGGCCGGACGCCCGCAGCCCCAACTCCGCGATGTTGGGAGTCGGCGGCCACAGCGCTCCGGAGCTTACCGCACGGCGACCGGTAAGGCATTGCCCTCTCCCCGCCTCTCCGACCAGGTAGGGGACTAAGAATTAAAGTTTCCCCCTTCACCCCCGCCCCCCCCACCACATAAAATCCCTCCAAACTAACTGACTAACATTTAAGCAATGATTTACAATGATTCCCCGGTCTCCGGGGAGGAGGCAGCCGCTCCAGACTTTTCAAGCCGCCCGCGCTACCTACCTAATCTATGCTAAAAATCTTCCATTCCGAAATCTGAAAAATTCCGAAATCCGAGAAGTGTCTGGTCCCAAGGCTTTCGGATAAAAGGTTGTGTACCTGTACTAACGTACTACAAACAGAGGTACATTGATTTAACAATACATACATAAATACATACATACCGTGCTCCCTCAGAAGACCTCAAGAAACGCTTGTGAATAGAAATATGTTTTAAGTCTAGACTTAAAAGAGTTGATGGAGGGGACAGTTCTGATCAGCAGAGGGATGCTGTTCCATAGTTTAGGTGCTGCAACCGCAAAAGCGCGGTCGCCCCAGAGCTTATGCCTGGACCGCGGAATGGACAGTAACCCCACGTCGGCCGACCTGAGGGACCTGGAGGTAGTATGGTGGGTAAGGTTTTTGATGTAGGTGGGGGCAAGCCCGTTAAGGGCTTTGTATACATAAAGGAGGAGCTTGAAATCGATTCTGAACCGCACTGGGAGTCACTGGAGAGAGGCCAGAATCGGGCTGATGTGGTCCCTTTTTCGGGTGCCCGTCAGAAGTCTCGGTGCGGCGTTTTGGACCAATTGAGCCATGATCACATTGCGGTGCTGGCATGAAGGGCCGAATGGACTACTACTGCACCTATTGTCTATAAGAGTATACCCCCATTTAGAGTCAGAGCAGGAAAAAACTGGTACAAAAATAAAATTGAAGGTTCCTTATCTGAAAGTGGGTAACATTTGTAACAAATTGTAGAATTAATGACGCAAATTATAGAGACATAATTGAAAAGTGACCAAGATCATTTAAATCTACCATGATACTTTTAGAAGAGGTTACTCTGATATTAAATAATTAGATAAAGGGAGTGTTGATGAAGTGCCTTGGCTCAGGAAACAAGTAGAATCAATGTCGATGAGTTAAGGAACATAAAGGTGCAGTAAGCATTTGTAGGAGTTTATGGGTCCTGATATAGTAATGGTAATAAACAGAGTGTAGATGTGAAAATTAGAAATGTGTGTGTCAAGGATAATACAATAACCATCTATTATAATCAACATGTACTGGGAAAATAAATTTAGCAGTTAATAAGAGATGTTTTCCCAGATCAATAATCTGAGCAACAAAAAACGATCTGACAATTCTAGATCCAGCATTGTGTAGTGAGAAAGAATTAAGTGATCTTTTTGCTAAAGGCATTTAAAGAGCAGTGATCATGATATGTAATTTAATATAAAGACTGAAAGCGAGTAAATGCATTGTTAAACCAGTTTCTTGAGTTTGAATCAAGCAAATACAAAGGCGTGAGGTGTCAAACTATCTGGTACATTAGGTACAACACATAATTCTCCAAACTTTCCGCCATCTCCGAGGGGATCCCACCACTAACCACATTTTCCCATCTCCACCACTTTCCACAGAGACTGTTCCCTCCGCAACTCCCTGGTTAACTCATCCCATCCCACCCAAACCACCCTCTCCCTAGGTACCTTCCCCTGCAACTGCAGAAGATGCAACAACTGTCACTATACCTCCTCCCTCGACTGTCCAGGGACCCCGACAGCCCTTTCAGGTTAGGCAGAGACTCCCTTGCACCTCCTCCAACCTCATTTACTGTATCCGTTATTCAATATGTGGACTCTTATACATTGACGAGACCAAACGCAGACTGGGCGATTGTTTTGCGCAACACCTTCGCTCAGCCCGTGTGATCGGCTCAGCCTGATCTCCCGGTTGCTACACACTTTAATTCTCCTTCCCATTCCTACACAGACCTTCCTGTCCTCGGTCTCTTCCATTGTCAGAGTGAGGCTAAACACAAATTGGTGGAACAGCATCTCATATTTCGCTGGGGCAGTGGTGTGAATATTGATTTCTCTCACTTCAGGTAGCCCCGGCATTCCCTCGCTCTCTATCCCATCCTCACCCAAGTCGCACTAGCTTATCATTTTCACCCTACAAACAACTTACAATGGCCTGTCTCCTTTATCATTATTAATTTTTTGCATATCTTTCATTCATTGTTCTTTATCTCTCCACATTACCGTCTATATTTCTCGTTTCCCTTATCCCTAACCAGTCTGAAGAAGGGTCTCAACTCAAAACGTCACCTAATCCTTCTCTCCAGGGATGCTGCCTGTCCCGTTAAGTTACTCCAGCCTTTTGTGTCTATCTTAGGTATTTTAGGAAAGTTTATAAATCAGTTGTAGCCATTTTGGATGAAGAAGAGCTCAAGAGGAAAAGTGGCCTCTTGTGGTTATCAAGAGAGAAGGTGAATATGGTACCACATTGAAGGAAAGGGTTTATGGCATTACCAACAATACAAAGTTATAAAATGGAGGATTTAAAAAAACAGAAATTGAGCAGTGAGGAGAAGGGTCTGATAAGAAAGAAGTAGAATACATGTGTGGTCTAATGAGAAATATAAAAACAGAACAACAACAACTTTAGTTGATAAGTAAAAAGAAACATTTAGGCAGAAGTTAATTTGGGACCCTTACTGACTGAGACAGGAGAAATTATGTGGAGAACTAGGGAAATGTCATAGAACTTAAAGATTTCATATCTACCTTCAAAGAAAAAGACAAAGAAAATGTTCAGGAAATTAAGGCGTATATTTCCAAAATAACTAAAACAAACAAATCAGCAGGAGTAGAAAATAATTGTATTGGGAAAAATGAATGGGACTGAAAGGTGATTAATTCCTCAGACATGACCACTTGCAATTCAGAGCTTTCAAATAGATGGCTGTGGATTTTACTAGTTGACATATTCCAAATTGTATCGATTCCAGAATGATTCCCACATTTTGGAAGGTAACAAATATACTCTCACTACTTATGGGGTAAAAGCAAGGACGAAAACACCATTTAATCTGATGTAAGTTTTTTTTGTGTCAGGGCACTTAGAAGATAATGATATAATTGGGCAGAGTCCTCACAGATTAATGAAAGTTCAATCACATTTAAATAAAACTGTTGGAGCATATTTGAGGGTATAACTAGCAGAACAGAGATGATGTGATACAATTGGATTTTCAAAAGACCTTTGGTGAAATGCTACAAGGGGAATTTATAAATAAAATTAGAGTTCAGGATATCAGGTGATGAGATTCAGGGATGGTTAATGGATAGAAAATGAGCGAAGGAATAAACGGGTCATTTTCAGGTTGGGGGATTCTGACCATGCATTATGGATTATGTCATGGATTACGGTCCCAGTGTCGTCAATCAATATTAAAGCTGTGGGATAAGAAATAGAGTATTATATATATACACATGCTTATGATACAATACCTGATGGCAGCATTTGCAGTACAGGCTTGTAGGTTAATTGGTTTCTGTGAACTGTAAATTGACCCTAATGTGTAGGGCAATGCTAGTATAGTGGGTCGGCCTGGAGTCGGTGGGCCAAAGGAGCTGTTTCCATTATGTATCTCTAAAGTAGATAATTTTAATGTCCTTATTATATAAAGGAGGTTTACTAGATTGTTATATGGGAGTGAGGGTGTCTTGTGAGCAGAATCTTCCAAAACTCTCGGGAACTTAAAGAAATGAGAAGTCATCATACTGAAACCTACAATCTTCTGAGCGAAGGCTGAAAATGTTGGGAACACTGCAATTATTACATGTAAGGTAGACACAAATTGCTGGAGTAACTCAGCAAGATCTGGAGAGAAGGAATGGGTGATGTTTCAGGTCGAGACCCTTCTTCAGACTTTTCATATATCATTTCACATTTTATTGTGCTGCAGCAAGTAAAAATTTAATTGTTATATCTGGGACATATGACAATAAAACACTCTTAATTCTTGACATTTCATTTATCAGTTTGGACAAAGTAACAAGTGCTTGAAACTTTAACTCCATTTCTCTCTCTGCAAAAGATACCTAACCAGCTGAATGTTTTCAGCATTTTCTTTTTTGGTATCAGATTTCTGGATCAATTTTTTTTTAAATTGACAACATTCTGAGGGGGCTTGGTAGATTATTTCTGCGAGAATACTTCTCTGTGAAACAGTCCGAAGGTCTTTTGTAATAGTCTAGTATACTTTTGACTCAATGTCTTTATGTGCTTCTTTCCAATAAGCTGTTGTAGCCCTTGGTAAATGTGTATCAACTACAAATCATTGTAAGAGTCAGGTTAATTCGACTAGCTCTGACATATACTGTACTTTGGTTAAACTCTCCTGACTCCTTATTTATTCAGTGCTGGTTTGTTTGAACAAATAGCTTATTTCAAATAAAAAATAAACGGGTGATACAGTATTGCATGATGATTCAGGGTGTTCTAATGGAATTTGTTTATACTTGTATTTAATCAACTGACAGTAATTCTAATATGATTAACATTTTCTCTTTTCTGCTTAATTTACTTGATACATCTGACTTTTTTTTATATACATTTAGGATTACAACAATACTAAAGCAGATGATGGTTAGATGTATCGACAACAAAATAATAGGATGGGTGCAAGTGATTCCGGTTCTGCATTTATTTGGTTTTTCATCCAATATAGTGAGCCCAATTTTTTTTGGATTATAGTCAGACTGAAGACAGCTGGGCTGGACTTGATGGGCTTCCTTTTATTATTTTTAGGCAAAACATTTATGACACAGTCCAAAGGTAAGGCTTTTTAAAAATTATTGCAATGACAATAGGGCATTGAGATTTTATGCAATGCTGTTCAGGGATGGGGGTAGAGGTAGACAAGGTGGTGAAGGTGTATGGCATAGAGGGAGCACTGAGTAAAATAGCTGGGACATGTTGCAGCTATACAATATGTTTAGTTTAGTTTAGAGATGCAGCGTTGAAACAGGCCCTTCGGCCCACTGGGACTACGCCGACCAGCGATACCCGCATATTAACACTATCCTACACACACTAGGGACAATTTTTACATTTACCAAGCTAATTTACCTACATCTTTTGTGTGTGGGAGGAAACCGAAAATATCGGAGAAAACCCACGCAGGTCATGGTGAGAACGTACAGACTCCGTACAGACAGCACCCGTAGTCGGGATCGAACCCGGGTCTCCGGCGCTGTAAGGCAGCAACTCTACCGCTGCGCCATGATGTCCCAGTGTTGATGAAACCACACCTAATTGTGTGTAGTTCTGGTTGCCACACCATAGGAAGGATGTGATTAAACGAGATTGAGCAGAAAAGATTCACAAGAATGTTGCCTGGACTTGGGAGGGCTTGAGTTATCTGGATAAACTGGAACTGTTTTCCTCGTTAAAAATTGTATAAAAAGAGGAAAACAACGAGCAGGTGAAATCATGATGGATTCGATATTTGCAAGTAAGGTGATATGGCAAGTAAGATGAAAGTAAATCCAAAGGGTTTCTACAGCTATATTAATTGCAAAAGGATAACGAGGGATAAAATTGGTCCATTGGAGAGACAGAGTGGACAGCTATCTGCAGAGCCAAAAGAGATGGGGGAGATATTGAACAATTTCTTTTCTTCGGTATTCACCAAGGAGAAGGATATTGAATTATGTGAGGTAAGGGAAACTAGTAGTAGCTATGGATACTATGAGTTTCAAAGTAAAAGAAGTACTGACACTTTTGAAAAATATAAAAGTGGATAAGTCTCCAAGTCCGGACAGGATATTCCATAGGACATTGAGGGAAGTTAGTGTAGAAATAGCCGGGGCTATGACAGAAATATTTCAAATGTCATTAGAAACGGGAATAGTCCCCGAGGATTGGCATACTGCGCATGTTGTTCCATTGTTTAAAAAGGGTTCTAAGAGTAAACCTAGCAATTATAGACCTGTTAGTTTGACATCAGTGGTGGGCAAATTAATGGAAAAGATATTTAGAGATAATATATATAAGCATCTGGATAAACGGTCTGATTAGGAACAGTCAGCATGGATTTGTGCCTGGAAGGTCATGTTTGACTAATCTTGAATTTTTTGAAGAGGTTACTAGGGAAATTGACGAAGGTAAAGCAGTGGATGTTGTCTATATGGACTTTAGTAAGGCCTTTGACAAGGTTCCTCATGGAAGGTTGGTTAAGAAGGTTCAACTGTTGGGTATAAATGCAGGAGTAGCAAGATGGATTCAACAGTGGCTGAATGGGAGAAGCCAGAGGGTAATGATGGATGGTTGTTTGTCGGGTTGGAGGCAGGTGACTAGTGGGGTGCCTCAGGGATCTGTGTTGGGTCCTGTGTTGTTTGTCATGTACATCAATGATCTGGATGAAGGTGTGGTAAATTGGATTAGTACGTATGCAGATGATACCAAGATAGGGGGTGTTGTGGATAATGAAGAGGATTTCCAAAGTCTACAGAGTGATTTAGGCCATTTGGAAGAATGGGCTGAAAGATGGCAGATGGAGTTTAATGCTGATAAATGTGAGGTGCTACACCTTGGCAAGACAAATCAAAATAGGACGTACATGGTAAATGGTAGGGAATTGAAGAATACAGTTGAACAGAGGGATCTGGGAATAACCGTGCATAGTTCCTTGAAGGTGGAATCTCATATAGATAGGGTGGTAAAGAAAGCTTTTGGTATGCTAGCCTTTATGAATCAGAGCATTGAGTATAGAAGCTGGGATGTAATGTTAAAATGGTACAAGGCATTGGTGAGACCAAATCTGGAGTATGGTGTACAATTTTGGTCGCCCAATTATAGAAAGGATGTCAACAAAATAGAGAGAGTACAGTGGAGATTTACTAGAATGTTGCCTGGGTTTCAACAACTAAGTTACAGAGAAAGGTTGAATAAATTAGATCTTTATTCTCTGGAGCGCAGAAGGTTAAGGGGGGACTTGATAGAGGTCTTTAAAATGATGAGAGGGATAGACAGAGTTGATGTGGATCAGCTTTTCCCTTTGAGAATAGGGAAGATTCAAACAAGAGGACATGACTATTCTTACAACTTGGAATGAAAGGAATTTGAAGAATTTTCTGCCACAGCTACGGGGGTTATCTTATAGAGATTTATAAAATGTATTTAGTTATGTACACTGAACATAAATCAAATAAATCAAAGCATGAGGGGCGTAGATGGTCACTTTTTTCTTCTAAGGAAGGGGAGTAAAAACTGGAGGGTCATAAGTTTAAGAAGAGAGGGTAAACAGTTTAAAGGGGATCTGAGGAACATGTTTTTCACACAGTGGGCGGTGAAAATATGAAATGAGCTGTCAGAGGAAATGGTAGAGGAAGATACAATTACAATGCTTAAAAGGCATTTGGACAGGTACATGTTTTGAGGAAATGTTTTGAGGGATATGGGCCAAATGCAGCTCAGGGGGGCGTCTGTTGGGCTGAAAGACTATTCTGCGTAATATAACTGTATTTCTTTGAGCATATGGGATCTTTGTCATGTCTGGTGCTAAATTGTGTTCTGTTGTGACAGTCATATCCCTATTTAAAAATAGGGGATATAAGAAATATTCAGACTTTTTTTCAGATGTTTTTTTTCATGTTTTAATTATTCCGTATTCAAGATGCTTTGTGATTTGTGGGCTGTTCACTGTACATAACTCAATACATTGCAATTAATTTATGAATTATTTTCTTCAGGGAGCTACTTGAACTCATGAGCAAAAGTAAGCATTTAATGGAAGTAGATCGACTTTTAGCTCGTTCTTGGTTTACCTTATTGCCATCAAAAGCTTTGCCAGATTACTTGATGATGATTACACCTAATCTGCTCGATGTTCTGCAAGGAATCATTCATAGATTGAAGACTAGATCTATTTCAATGGAGGTTTGTATTTGAAAAAAAGTTGTATTGCTTAATCAGGATAAGCCAAATGAATTGAAATCCACACTCCTGCAGGTAGTGACAAATTATTGGACTCCGTGGTCTCCCTCTAAAATATGCTATTCAACTTCAAATTCAGATTCCTTTAATTAATAGGATGCTGATCAAGTGATCCTATGTCAGATCCTAGTGTACGTATTCTGCTTAAATGATCATTTAGTCTCATACAATTTAGTACAAACATTTGTATCTTCAAGTAAACTCAATGCACAGGCTATGATCTTTGGCAGCAACTCATTTGGCTCATTGTTGTTTCTTAATAATAAGTCAAATAAGTTACTTGCCGAAGATAGCATGTGCAACGAGTTTCCCTGTAGAGTATACAAATGTTTGTAATAAAACCCTAAATTATTTATAATGTGTTCAGAATCAGGATCAATTGATCAGTGTAGGAGACACTGTTTTCTGATAAAGGTTGATATTCCATTAACATTGCGAGGCTTTGCTGCATACAAATTGCTTTCTGCTTTTTTCCCCACATGTGAACTGCAACTGCTGTTCAAAACATATTCAAAATGAATGATTAGTACAGACGTCAGAGGTTATGGGAAGAAAGCAGGAGAATGGGGTTAGGAGGAAGAGATAGATCAGCCATGATTGAATGGCAGAGTAGACTTGATGGGTCAAATGGCCTAATTCTACTCCTATTCCTTATGACCATATAAAAATGCTGGACACATTCTGCAAGCCAATCCATTGAACAATGTCAATGTTTTTATATTTAATTTTTTTTAAATAATTGTACTTTTATGAATTTTCTTAACACTGCAATTATTAACTTGGTTATTCTATTTATTTGCATGTCACTGGATTACCACAGAGTTTCAATCATGTTTTGAAACTTGCAGAAGAAACTGTGTACAGTCAGCAGAACAGGTATACAAATTGTAATATCAGTACATATTTCTGATTGTTGTTAATCCAGATTGTTAGTGTCTGTGTGAATTTTTAACTTTGATGTAAATGGACGTATAAACATTAGGCGCATATTCTAATTGGGAATCTACCTGTGGATATTTGATTTCTTGTGGATATTTTGATGTCCATCAAAATAAAGAATTGGTTTAGCAACCAAACTAACTCGAAAAAAAGAGTAACCAGCTAATTGTTAGTTCATAAATTAAAAATTTCAGTATCTTACCGAATTCACTTTTAAATATTTTCTCAAATTCAATGTTATTCTTGTTGGTTCTCAGAGGCTAATATGTATGGCTAAAATGATAAAACGATTGTTGTTTATCATTTTTTCAATGTAATTCCTGCATCAAGATAGCTCTTGGAAATGTGCCAAATAATTAGTAACTCTAGATGGTTAAATTCTCATTTCAATAAGAAGATATTTTTAAATATCGCTTTACTGGCCATGTAGCTTTTAAGGAAGTTGAGTGTTTCACTTTAAACCAATCACCTAATATACTAATTCAGAATGGAGTAAAAGTGTTGACAGCAAAATTGAAGTTTTAAATTAAAATTAAAAAGTGGTGTTTTAATTTTTGAGAGAGAGATTTGCATTACTTTACATTTTATACTGTGTGTTTGTGCATGTATTTGTATTTGCACATGCAAATATCTATGAATGTGAAGGCTGAAGTTGTACAAGGTACAAGGTGATCTAAGGTCAGCATGAAATGAAACTTAGATGTCTCTGCCCACCAGGTTCAGAAGTGTATACGTTCTGATTTGGGTATCTATGGTAATTTTGGACACAAATTGATTCTGTGGTAATTAAAAAAAGTTAAGATTATGGTCACCAACAGAGATGTATTTTTATGTTTAGGGATCTATGTGATGAACGTTTAGAAGCATGTGTGAAAGCCAGCTTGAAAATCCACGAAATCATATGTAAATCAATGAAAAAGGTGGACGTTACAGAAACTATTGCCACTTCGGTTGTGCTAATTAGCAAAATTGCTAAATTAAAAAAATCTTCATCAAAGGTATCAGTAAAAACAAATAATTGTGTAAAACAACCATCGTAATGACTTCTGACATCAATACTTTACATTTTTGCAGATATTTTCATAATTCTAATTTTCTTAAACATGAATGTACTGTTATTTATGTAAAACTTGGTAAATGAAAAACTAGAATCTTTGAATGATTTTAAATTTGTATGTTGGAAAGCAAGCTGTTTCTAATAAAACAGAATAAATAGATGGGATAAAAGAAGTTATGATAAAATTAGATAAGATTAAGGTTCGGATAAATGTCGATCATTACATTTTAATTGGATATCTTTTACAGTATTTAAGCATTTATTACAATACTGGTTTAAGTTTAGAGCAGACATTTGTTTTTCAAAAACTAGGTTGCTGGTGAGCACTCTCAACGTGAGGAAGATCCAGGAATGCCATGCGTTGAATTAACAATGACTTTAACAACTACGAGAGAATGGCTAAAGGCTGTCCTCAGTTCAAAATCACTACTTAACCGAGCTACTTTTTTCAATCAAGATGAATTTCATGTAAGACAATTTTGAAATCCACTATATAAATTACCCTAATGGGGATGATGGCACATAATATTTTTATTTGTTAATTTGTGTTTTGAATATGATGCGTTACATTTTAACTGTTCAATGCTAGGATTTAATGAAATACTGTTAGTATCCCAAATGTGAATTGGCTGTTGTTATTGAAATATTAGTTGGCTATTGCCTCGTGGCTTTTCCTTTCTCTATTAGTTGGGCTATTATATAATTTCACATTACAAAATTTGAGATTAATTATGGGCAGAGAGGTGCTAGGAAACTATGAACTTTACCTTAAACTTGAGTGGCTACTGTCAGTTTGAAGCACTGGTGTGGTGTTTTGAGAGGTCAATTATGACGCATATTAACTTCTGCTTTAGTAAGGACCTAGACTCACTCCAATTCACCTACTGCCACAACATACTGACAGCGGATGCGACCTCGCTGGCTTTCCACTCTGCGCTGGACAACAAGAACATGTGCATCATGCTGTTGTTCATTAACTACAGTTTATCGCACATTAGTATCATCTCCTCTACACCTACTGTCTTATTGTTCATCCCTATGCAACTGGATCTTCGATATCCTCATTGGTAGACCTCAATTAGTATGAATTGACAACAACACTTTCCCCATGCTGACCATCAGCACGGGCACCTCCAGCATGCACTGTCAGTCCTCTGCATTATCTGTACCCACGACTGTGTGGCCAGATTCCACTCCAATGCTAATAATGGCTAATTATGAATCAGAGTACAGGAGGGAGATTAATAATCTGGTTGAGTAGTGCTAGAACAACAATCTTGCTCTCATCTTTAGCAAGATCAAGGAGCTGATTATTAACTTCAGGAAGGGAAATCCAAGGATTCATGAACCTGTCTTCATCAGTGGAAGGCAATAGAGCAAGTCAACAGCATGATGATCTGGTCTTTGTTCCAACACATTGATGATGTGGTCCTTGTTCCAACACATTGATGCAATTGCAAAGAAAGTTAATCAACGTTTCTATTTCCTATGAAGTTTGAGGAGATTTGGTTTATTGCCATATATCCTCTTGCACTACTACAAGTATACAGTGGAGAACAACCATGCCGACAGGCTGCATCACGCCTGGTTCGGTCACTTATATGCCCAAGAATATGGGAGGCTGCAGAAAATGGTGGACATTGCTCAGACCATCATGTGTATTGAACTTACCACCACCAAAGAAATCGACAGGAAGCGCTGCCTCAGGAAGAATGCTAAAATCATTTAAAGACCAACAATACCCTGGGCTTATCTAGCTGCTATCTAGAAGCTCAGAACAATTTGAACTTTTGTGCGTGCACTGTCAAATGCAGGAATGCTGAATGAGATGGAGTTATGATGATATTGTAGCTATGTTATGGTGATGGAGAGAATGAATAATGGGACTGTGGATGAGATAGCATTCTAGTAAGCTGCTTTTGTCCAGAAATGTGACCTTCTCTGCCTTAGTTGATGGAGCCCTCATACATGTTTCTGACATGTCTTCTTTTAACTTCCTGCTCCTCAGACAGATCAGAGATAGAGTTTCCTTGGTCCTCAGCTTTCACCCTATGAGCCACTGTATCCAACATATCATCCCTCTACATTTTAGTTAGCTCAGGGATCTTGCTATCAGTCTCATCTTCTCCTCTCCTTCCCTTACTGCTTTCCACAGAGACCACTCCTCTACACACCCAATTCCACTCACCCCTACCCAACCATCCTTCTTTGTCCTCTGGGACTTTCCCGTGCAACCATATGAGGTGTTACACCTCCCGTTATCTCCTCTCACACTACTATTTAGAGATCTGAACCTTGGCAGAGACTTGCATGCATCTCCTCCAACGTGGTATATTACATTCAGTCCTTGTGATCTGGTCCCCTCTAGATCGGCAAGACCATGCAATTGACTGTGTAATCATTCTGCACAGCACCTGCTCACTATCTCCAATACCCATTATGTCATTTCAACCCGCCCTCCCAATCTTTCACTCTCTGCAATCATACACCAACTAGAAGAACAATATCTCACAATTCTGCTTTGATAGCTTACAAACTTATTGGTAAGAACATTGGTTTTTCCAATTTGAGGTATCTTGAACACCCTGTGTTTCTGACTCCCACCCCTCTATCCAGGTTTTTTTTTTTTTTTTTTCTCTCTCTCTCTCTCTCTCTCTCTCTCTCTCTCTCTCTCTCTCTCTCTCTCTCTCTCTCTCTCTCTCTCTCTCTCTCTCTCTCTCTCTGTCTCTCTGTCTCTCTGTCTCTCTGTCTCTCTGTCTCTCTGTCTCTCTGTCTCTCTGTCTCTCTGTCTCTCTGTCTCTCTGTCTCTCTGTCTCTCTGTCTCTCTGTCTCTCTGTCTCTCTGTCTCTCTGTCTCTCTGTCTCTCTGTCTCTCTGTCTCTCTGTCTCTCTGTCTCTCTGTCTCTCTGTCTCTCTGTCTTTCTCTCTTCTCCCCCCCCCCCACCATCTTGTTAACCAGAGTCATTACTCTCCCCCACTTGGTTCCATCTGCCCATCACCCATCCTGATTGATTTGGGTTGAAGGGCCTGTTTCTCTGCTGCATTACTATCTTAATTTAAGACTTTATTTTCTCTTGCTTAACCTTTCATATTTTCCGGATCCATCGATTCCATCTGTCCATTAATGCTTTTATCTGGTTCCATCTATAACTGACCAGCCTCTGACTCTGTCCATTCACTTCCTACACCATTGGTTACATCTGTCTAATCTCACTTCCCTCCCATCTTTCTATAAAACACACTCCAGTTATGTTTCAACATCCCTCCCTTTCCCACAGATTTGTCCATTATCTGACTCTTTCATTGTGTTCCACCTATCACCTGCATGCTTCTACGTTACCCACCTCTCCCATTTCTATATGCTAGTTATCTTCCCTACACACTTACTCTTGATGCAGGGTCACAATCCAAAACTTTAACCATCACTTTGTTTCCACAGATGCTGTTTGACCTGCTAAGTTCCTTCAGCAGTTTATTTGTTTTCTCTCAGAAAATTATGGCATCTCCTCTTGATTATGTAATCTGATGCCACTCAATTGAATTGAATAATTTTTAAACATATACAAGTAAAACTTTTTTATTTACCTATTTGTAAAGGTATGGATTACCCTTACAACCTTAGACCTTGGAAATACAGAATGGACTTCTTTTTGGATTAAAGGACTCTTGAGTGAGCTAGAAGGGCGAATGAAGAAGGTAGTGCATAATGTCAAATGCTTAAACGTTATGAAGATATTTTTAAACTGCATTATTTATTGATTGTTCCTCACCTTTGCTTAATACCTACTAATATTGAATTACATTTTAATTGGAGCCAGCGAGTCTGTTGTCTGGTCCTGATGTGTTAATCATGGTTAGAGTATGGTTTCAACTTATTTAACAATTGCAAGAAGATAAGAAAGCAGTGTGGCAAGGTTAAATTGTCATTTGATATTTCTCATGCATTTCCCAACAGGATTACTAGAGCAATGAAATTAAATTGTAACCATGTGTACTGTTTCACTCAGAAGTCAGACAAATATATGAATTAGTACAGGTGCACAACCTTTTATCCGGAGTTCCGGAAACCAAAAAGCTCCGAAAACCGGACATTTTTTCCAGGATGTCGTCTGCACACCAAAGCTCGCGTTTGGCGCCAAACTTGACCCGAAACGACCCACGGTCAACCCAGGTCTGTACTACTGTAGCGGCTGCCTCCTCCCCCGGTCTCCGGGAGACACTTCAACATCTGTAAATCATTGCTTAAATGTTAGTCAGTTAGTTTGGAGGGCTTTTATGTGAAGGGGGGGGACTTTAATTCTTAGTCCCCTACCTGGTCGGAGAGGCGGGGAGCGGGCAATGCCTTACCTGGTCGCCGTGCAGTAAGCTCCGGAGCGCTGTGGCCGCCGACTCCCAACATCGCGGAGCTGGGGCTGCGGGCGTCCGGACGCGGGCGGCACCGGTTGGAGCTCCGACCCCGGCAACTCTACCCCTGGCTGCGCGGCGCTCCAAATCCAGCGCCGCCCGCGGCCGGACGCCCCAGCTCCGCGATGTTGGGAGTCGGCGGCCACAGCGCTGGGATACCAGCGGGGAGCGGGCAATGCCTTACCGGGTCGCCGTGCGGTAAGCTCCGGAGCGCTGTGGCCGCCGACTCCCAACATCGCGGAGCTGGGGACTGCGGGCGTCCGGCCGCGGGCGGCGCCGGTTGTAGCTCCGACCCCGGCAACTCTACCCCTGGCTGCGCGGCGCTCCATATCCAGCCCGGCCCGCGGCCGTACGCCCGCAGCCCCAGCTCCGCGATGTTGGGAGTCGGCCACAGCGCTCCGGAGCTTACCGCACAGCGACCCGGTAAGGCATTGCCTGCTCCCCGCTGGTATCCCAGCGCTGTGGCCGCCGACTCCCAACATCGCGGAGCTGGGGCTGCGGGCGTCCGGCTGCGGGCAGTGCTGGATTTGGAGCGCCGCGCAGCCAGGGGTAGAGTTGCCGGGGTCGGAGCTCCAACCGGCGCCGCCCGCAGCCGGACGCCCGCAGCCCCAGCTCCGCGATGTTGGGAGTCGGCGGCCACAGCGCTCCGGAGCTTACTGCACGGCGACCCGGTAAGGCATTGCCCGCTCCCCGCCTCTCCGACCAGGTAGGGGACTAAGAATTAAAGTTTCCCCCTTCACCCCCCCCCCACCACATAAAATCCCTCCAAACTAACTGACTAACATTTAAGCAATGATTTACAATGATTCCCCGGTCTCCGGGGAGGAGGCAGCCGCTCCAGACTTTTCAAGCCGCCCGCGCTACCTACCTAATCTACGCTAAAAATCTTCCATTTCGTAATCCGAAAAATTCCGAAATCCGAGAAGTGTCTCGTCCCAAGGCTTTCGGATAAAAGGTTGTGCACCTGTATTCCTGAATTGTGCATCACAATGTACATTTTCTCAATAAACTGCTATGAGAGCTCTGCATTGCTGAGGCATA
Organism: Amblyraja radiata; assembly: GCF_010909765.2. Classification (NCBI taxonomy): domain Eukaryota; kingdom Metazoa; phylum Chordata; class Chondrichthyes; order Rajiformes; family Rajidae; genus Amblyraja; species Amblyraja radiata. The sequence continues at coordinate 11,446,159 of NC_045981.1, read as the reverse complement.
TTCTTAGGAAATAAAATGAATCGTAATTGTATAAAAGCCAGTCACTAAATATTAATACTCTGCAAAGTGATATATAGCTATATATTGCGGTAATTCTGTTGGCATATTTATTGGTCTGAAAGAATAGAATTAATGAACAATAAACAGCTTCTTGGTTTTTTTTGAGGCATACCACATCCATTTTGTTCTGCAATTTCTTTTGTGTTTTAATAATTTCAGATGAAGTAAAACAATAACAAATATTATTTTTCTATGTTTTTAATCAGGAAAAACCAATCCAACAGATAGAAATCTACTGCAAAAAGATTGAGGAGATAAGAAATTTGCAGCCTTTGATTGCAGAGTGCTTTGAGAAGTGCGCACTTGATGCTGTTTATATTATATGTCAGGTATTGTCATTGCAAAATAATTATTAAAAATATATAGCTAATATTTATTCTTTTGAAAGGCTGATGCAAACTTTATAAATTTACCCTTCCAGGACAAGTCTGAAGCTCAACTTTTAGAAAGATTGTGGAATTATAATTTGACCAAATTTGGGAAATTGGTGTCAACAATAATTGAAAATTCATGGGAAAAAGACTACAGTGGAATGTTTTTGGATGATCCTGATTCAGTTCTCTGGCATTTACTTAACTGGTCAGCAGCAAAGACAATTTTTCAGTTACTTGGTAAGGTAACAATTTTGGTATGTTTAATAAATCTAGTTCATAACAAATTGTTAGTGATGGCAGCCTTGACACTCGTGGAGCCAGTCATCCAGTTTATTATAACTTGAGTGCATTTTACTGTATCTGGCTATTAAAGCTGTTGTGCGGACCAGAAATTGTCCATGAACTTCTGTATAGCTACGGAGCATGAGAATTTTATCAAATGAAAAAATTGTGATTTCCCCCGCATTTTAAATTCATAGTCAAACAGCATGGAAAGAAGCACAAGATCAATTTGTCTATACTAACTAAGATGCCCATCTAAGCTTGTCTCTTTCAAACACCACATCCTTGTCTCTTTCAAACAACACAAACAAGTCTTTGGCAATTATATCTACCAGCACTGAAGAAACCCATTTTACATTTCTGAACTTTCTCTGCCAATATCAAATTTTGACTTGGCTATATTACACTGTTATACAGGCAACTCTCATTGTAATTGACCATGGGGGAGAATGGTGTATCATTATTGCCAATTGTCCATTATAACAGAGTAAGGTATTACCATTCTATGTAGTTGAAACAAAGAATGCAAATAACAATTAACCCACAAAAGGACACAAAATGCTGCAGTGACAGCAGGCCAGGTAACACCACTGGAGACCATGGATGGATGCTGTGTTTCTCCAGCACTTTGTGACGTTTCACCATAAAACCAGGCACTGATGCCGCTGGTCTGCACCAACAACACGGTCTTCTCCCACTAAACGGTCTGGTGACATAACCGTTGTTGTGGCTGATGTTGTAGCCCGTGGTGTGCAGTGCTTTCTTCAGGCCGCTGCCACCGACAGGACGCGCTCAGTCAACATGGAGTTCTCCCCCCACCTGCCAACCACCAACTTTTTCAGTTTGGGAGTGCTACACCCTGATTTACTTGCACTATAATTGTTATTCCCCATCATGCTCTCAAGGGACATCTATATTAGTTTCAAAATGTTGGTTTCCTCTCCAAGTGCCTGAAACATAATTGACAAAAGCAGTGATTTTTCAACTTGGGTACTCAAACTGTAGGGGGTTATAATTTTTTTTAAATAGTGGAGCCAGTTCACTCGGAACTTAAAGATGTAATTGGATATGCCTTGTTCTGGGGCCATTGGGCTATTTCAGTCTCCTTAAACGGAGCAGCCGGATATATCATCAAGCATTTGTAGGGCTTTCCTGTTTTACTGAATATGAACCTGTGCTGGTTTCATTCAAATGATATGGTAACAACTCGTCAAGACAAATGGGGCAAGGTGGTGCAGTGGTAGAGTTGTTGCCTTACAGCCTCAAAGGCCCGGGCTCAGTCCAGACTGCGGTGCTGTCTTTCCGCGCTGTATCTCTAAATTAAACTAAGCGATTGCACATGATTCATGTAGGTTATATTTTACCTTTAGATAACTATGAAAGTAGGAGTAATCGTGAGCAACAGTAGTTGTGTCATATTCAATTTCAATTTTTACCAACTTAATGTTTGAATGTTGCTTTTATAAACATAAATTGGTTCTAAATTTCTGATTCTGCATCAACCTTTATCTGGTACAATTTTATCCTATTTAAAAAAAAATATAGGAATAGATAACAAAGTCACTGAACAGCTCTCAAATAAAGCTAAAGATTTGATGGCACTGGCGGTTCAAATATTCCAACATGTGATGAGGGACCTTTTGGATGGCTCTATCAAAATAAAACATTTAGAGTGGATCTTAAAGAAGAAGGACAACTTTATGGCTTTGCATAAGACAAGTAAGTTGTTTTTATTGAACAAGAACATATCTCTTTATGAAAATGCCAAAAAGAAATGCATGAGTTTTTATATGAGCTTTTTTGTTTTGCAGAGCAAGGTGAATCATTCAAAGAAATAAATCTACGTCAGGTATTGACTTGGCGACAAAAGGAATGGAATAGATTCTTTGAAGAACGTAATTGGGTGGATAGTTTCTTGAAAATGTGCCATAAAATTGATGAACATGTGAAAGGTAACATTTTCATGCATTACCTTTTATTTACATCTTAATACATTTTCTGAAAGATTTTGGATTAAGGGTTTTGAAGTTACAATCATCGTGTTTGGAAAGGAAGTTTTAAAAGATGACACATGATACTTTCCCCTGCAACTGCAGGAGATGCAACACCTGTCCCCATACCTCCTCCCTTGAGTCCGTCCAGGGACACCGACAGTCCTATCAGGTGAGGCAGAGGTTCCCTTGTACCTCCTCCAACCTCATCTACTGTATCTGCTGTTCCTGGTGTGGACTCCTGTATATTAGCAAGACATAGCGCAGGCTCGGCTATCGTTTTGCGGAACACCACCGCTCAGTCTGCCTAGATCTACATGATCTCCCGGTTGTTAAACACTTTAACTCCCCCTCCCACCCCATACTGACAAATCTGTCCTGTGTCTCCTCCAATGTCAGAGTGAGGCCCAATGCAAATTGGAGAAACAGCACCTCATTTTGCACCTCTCTCTCCACCCCTCCTCCTAGTTCTCCGATTAGTTTTGCTGATCTCCAGATTAAATGTTACTGATTATATGCCTCATTGTCACCTTTCCCTCTGCTAAAAATGATTCTTTATCGTCATCCCCTTTTGATCTTTCCTTTTCACACCTTACCCCTCCATATCTCTGTCTCTCTCTCTCTCCCCTGACTCTTAATCTAAAGAAGGGGTCTTGACCCGAAACATCATCTATTCCTTCTCTCCAGAGATGCTGCCGGTCCCACTGAGTTACTCTGGCATTTTGTGTCTATCTTCGGTGTAAACCAATATCTGCGGTTCCTTCCTACACATGATTTACTAGGCTGATCATGTGTTTACTAGGCTGATCTTCGTATCCGGTATGTGAGTATTGGATCTGATTGTATGTCTCTCATTGGGTACTCGCAGGGGGAATATATTTTCATAAGAGAGCACAATCCCTCATTTAAAAACATGGTATATTTAATATTAGTTGCTCCAGAATAAATCTAAACTGAGACTCGCTAATATGCCTGTCATGTTTAAGACAGTATAGAATTAGTAGTTGCACATTTATTTTACTGGGGAAAAAAAATATTAAGATTCAGTGTAGGAAGAAAGCTGTTGTATTTCTCTGAAATATTCCCCTGATTTTCCCTTTAATTATAGTGGCAATCGATGATCTTAAAAATTTGTTTGATCATGATGTTCGGGAAATGAAGCTGAATGAAGTTGTGACGATAGAGCAGATTGGTGCTCAGTATATTGTACCATGCATCCCTATGGTTAGTTATTTCTCCTTAAGTGAAGAGATAAAACAAATGGCAAGTGCCATTGACCGCTTCAAAGACAGCTACATTTTACAAATGTGCTGGGAAAAAGAGGCACACCATATCTATGTTAGCAATGAACAACAGAACGAACCACCACTGTCTCTTGAAGAAGCTTGTACCATGATTTGGAATCCGTGTTTTGACCAGTACAAGGACATTTTTGTAAAAGTAAAGGAGGCCAGTCTTACTTTTGCAGAGGTTGATAACATATTTAAAGACTATCGTGATCGATATGAAGAACTGAGAAGTGATTTAAAGATTATGTGTAGAATAGACGGCAATACTAAGGATAACTGGATTGAAGAGCGAATCCGACAAATTAAGGAATACCACCAACTACACTTGGCTGTTGAATCTGCCCAAATAATTGCAAAAGTGCAGAGTGTTCTTAACCTTACTGGAAACTTCACTGTTCTGGAAACATTACTAAATGTGGTGAGTATGAATATTTCCTATTAAGTTTTTATCCTCTTAAGATATTGAATGTTGAATGGGCTAAGATTTCAAATGAAGCCACTTTCACTCCCAAATTGAATATTAGTACCATTGTTCTTAATCCAAAAAACCTGCTTTGCTGATGTTGACAAAGTCCTGTTAGATCTTTCTTGCACAGTTGGAGGCTCAGTGCCTCTGTGCACACTCTCAAGGTGGCTGCAAGGGGAAATGAGACTGTTCCTCGAACCTTCTGTGATGTGTGAATGCCAAATCTCCTAGATTTTGTCTTTGCCATAAAAGGCCAGGGTAGCATTGCAGTGTTCTTTGTCGAAGCACAACAAAGGATGCTTTGCTTATGTTACATCATGGATGCTTGCTGAGACAGGTATTCTGCAGGGAGAAGATTATAACCTCTGGAAAAGTGCACTTTACTCTGGCTGAAACCCACTTAGTCTTCAAGTGTAACGAGCTTCCCTTTGCCAAATGTAGATCTATACACTCCAAGTTCCAAAAATGTGCGTTGAGGGTTTCATTGAAAGTTGGTATGGCTACCACAAATACTCTCTGAGTGGCAGATTTTTAAGATCCTCCTGCCACTGCAAATTAAGAGGCTACAATCTTATTATCTCATCATTTATGGAATCAATGTAAAATAAAAATTGGCTTAATGCTAAATAAAATCATGTAAGTAATTGGAATTATGCTGTGAAAGATTATATATATTTTACTTTTATGAATAAGGTTTGTTTTTGGAAAATGTCACCAATGTTCCTACTTCAAATCCTAGTATTCATGTATGGCTTAGCTGTGATGCTTCCAAGTAATTGATAATTTGATTGTAGCCCAACAAAACTTGGAAAAGCAGGTATTTTGAACATCTGAAATAAACTGCAGATGTTGGAAGTTGTGGATAAAAGCAGTTCTCTTGTAGCAGCAAACCCTGATGCCCTGTTCATAATTTCTGGTGACTTCACTCAAACATACTTCAGGAATGTACTCCCCAAATATCGTCAGCACGTCTCTGGTTACAGAGTGTTAACACCCTAGCCTTCTGTTGCAACACCATCAAGTATGCCTATTCACTGCATCTACTACCAAAAGGGTTGGTTTCTGCAATTTAGATAAAGAAGTGAGGAGGTGGTGAGAAGAGAGGTAATCTACTATAATTTAACAGAAGGGGGATTTGTATTCTATTATTGTTTGATATTGCAATAGAATCTATGATTAACATGCATTTTTTTGTTAGTTTTAGCAACAAGTAAAATAGCAATATGCCTGTGTTCCAGAACAAATTATATTGATGTTGTCTGAAGTAAGAAAGAATAGTAGAGGTAGTAGTATATATTTTATTTTGAACATGTAAAACAAAAAAAGTTAAACGAAGCAAAATAACAATAAAATGGAATGAACAATAAACCTATACACAACTCATTAAATAACTTCTCATAAACATCACAAATTAAATCTTACATGTTCTAAAAGGAGTAGGAGGAAGTATACACTTATTTATTCCTACCCCTTCTCCGCTACTCATCAATTAATTCACAAACTTTATCATCTACACACACACACACACATTTATCTATATTACTAAAAGTCTGATCTTGTCCACTTCCTGTTCTGTATATTGATTTTAGAAAAAGCGCAGCCACTTACGGCTGTGATTTTTGGCCATCTTACTCAGAGTCCCTCTCCGCCGCGCAGAACGAGAGAATTTTTCCCAATGATGAAAAATAAAAGAGTTTTAAAGAGTTTAAAAAGGTTGAGATTCTCTCTCCTGAAGGCCACGCCCCTGCCGGAGGGACTATAAAACCCGGATGTGTTGAGTGCCTCAGTCAGTCTCTGCAAAATGGGGGAGCGAGAGGGTCACGTCTCTCAGTCTGAGCTGTGAAAAACACTGAACACATGTCTACTAAACTGAGTGGTTTTTACTGACCTGTCAGTGCCCTTAATGTGGTTTGAAAATATAGTTTGGAAATGCTAAAGCTGTGTTGCCTTTGGTTTGGAAATGCTAAAGCTCTGTTGCCTTTGGTTTGGAATTAAAGTTGCCTTGCCTAATTGAAGTTGCCTTGCCTTCTATATCATTAAAAGTCTAATCTTGACCACTTCCTGTTTGCGCTACCACGTACAGCTGTGATTTTTGGCCATCTAACAGAGTTCCCCTCCGCTCATCAGGTGCCGAGGATTTTTCCCCTCGATGAAAAATAAAAGAGTTATTAGTGTTTAAAAAATGTTGAGATTCTATCTCCTGTCAATCACGCCATGTCAATCCCGTCAATCACTAATATATATATATATATATATATATATGTATTCCTTGAAATTCCATTTCAAGCAGGGTGTATATATATATATACACACATATACACACACACCTTGAAATTCCATATATATGACTAAGTTGACTGGTTGTCAGAGGGGCAGTATGGACATTGTGGGCAGAATGGATTTTTGAGATGGTAGCTCAGTCACTGAGACCACACACACTCACACACAGACACTAACTCTCACTCACTCACTCACTCACACACCCTATATATGGCATTAAACTTTCTTGAATACTCACACGGCTGAGCGTGGCTTCTCCACTTTGGGGCTTCCGCAGTCAGCGGCACTTCCGCAATCAGCGTGACCTCTGCACTTACCGGAAATTACGCAATTAGCGCGACCTCTGCACTCACCGGAAATTACGCAATCAGCGCGACCTCTGCACTCACCGGAAATTACGCAATCAGCGCAACCTGTCCACTAAGCGGAAGTCACAAAATGAGCGGGACTTTTGAACCAAGCACAGTCAGACCTAATAAAGCATTTATTCCTTCCAAACACAGTCGGACCTAATAAAGCATTGCAGTTTCAAGCACAGGGAGGGCAGCAGGCCAAACAACTCATGGCATTGTCATTAAGTGCTAACAAATCATTAATTGCAAGTACATTGCAGACTCACAGTTTAGTTGATTCACAGCTTAGAATGATAGTCGTGGCATCTCCCTCACGATCTTGCAGAGTGACTGAGCCATGTCCTTCCCCCCGGAAGCGGCGTGACCTTCATCACGGTGATTGACAGGCGAGAGCATCTCAAGGCTTTTTTAAACACTCATAACTTTCTTATTCTTCACGATGGGAAAAATCCTCGGGGCCTGCTCAGACTGGAGGACTGTGAATAAGATGGCCAAAAATCATAACGATATATGGTGCCCTTTTTCTAAAATCAATATACAGCGCAGACAGGAAGTGGTCAAGATGAGACTTTGCATTATTTTTATATATATACACACACACAGACACGCACACACAAGCGCACACACACACACACACACACACACACACATTATATACTAGACTAAGTGGGTGTTCACACGGGAGGGCTGGTCCCCCAACGCAATATTCCACCCTCTCCACCACTTCCAATATTGGTGGCCAGTTGGGGGGGGGGGGGGGGGGGCTTTCTGGAGCACAAGTATGGGTATTGTGGACTGAAGGAACTGGTTTCCAGAGGGCTAGTATGGGCATTGTGGGCCAAATGGATTCTTGGTGTGGCTGCTCAGTCACTCAAGCCTGATGTGCTGGCAGCTCACTCACGGCTGGTGGGCTAGCAGTTTGACTCAAGGCTATTCTTTGAAATTCCATTTCAAGCAGGGTGCAAGGCCACCAAATTCAAATGCAGGGTGCAAAGTCGCCAAATTCAAATGCAGGGTGCAAAGTCGCCAAATTCAAATGCAGGGTGCAAAGTCACCAAATTCAATTGCAGTTTCATACCACTTCAAGCATGGTGCAAGGCCACCAAATTCAAATGCAGTTTCATACCATTTCATGCAGGGTGCAAGGCCACCACATTCAAATGCAGTTTCATACCATTTCAACAGGGTGAAACCACCATAAATCACCACATAAACACCATAATCACAGTTCAGTAGACATTCAGTGTGTTCAGTTGATTCACAGCTCAGGCAGAGTCATGACCTCCCCCTCCCCCATCTTAAAGAGACTGAGCCTCACCCACACTTCCGGGTTTTATAATCCCTCCCCCCACCCACCAGAAGGGACCTGGCCTTCCTGGTGTGATTGACAGGAGAGAGATTCTCAACATTTTTCAAACACTAATGACACTTTTATTTTTCATTGATGGGAAGAATCCTCTGCACCTGATGAGCGGAGGGGGACTGAGTAAGATGGCCAAAAACCACAGCCGTAAGTGGTAGCGTTTTATCTAAAATCAATATACAGTGCAAACGGGAAGTTGTCAAGTTTAGACTTTTAATCATTTGCTTTATTTCAAACCAACCACCACCAACCATTTTCTGTGCTTTATTTCAAACCAACCACATTTTCATTTTCAAGCCACATTAAGGGCAATCAAGGTCAGTAAAACAACACTCACAGTTTAGTAGATATGTGTTCAGTGTTATTCACAGCTCAGACTGAGAGATGTAACACTCTCGCTCCCCCATCTTGCAGAGACTGAGGCACTCAACACTTCCGGGTTTTATAGTCCCTCCGGAAGGAGCGTGGCCTTCAGGAGAGAGAGAATCTCAACATTTTTTAAACACTAATAACTCTTTTATTTTTAACCGATGGGAAAAATCCTTTTGTCCTGCGCAGCTGAGGGGGACTCTGAGTAAGATGGCCAAAAATCACAGCCGTAAGTTTTTTCTAAAATCAATATACAGAACAACAGAAAGTGCTTTATTGGACAGTTTTTGGCATACAATGTTGTGAATATTTTAAAGAATATTTAATATGCTTTGTCAATGTCTTCTTCCTCGTATATTATTCTCCAATCTTGTGATAGTCATTCATTTCTAAATGCATTCATAGATTCTTCTGTCCTCGTTTGTATTTCAGGTTTTCAACATTCTTATCATAGTTATTGTCAAAGATTGCAAAAACTGGCAAATGGTCACTGATGTCATTTATTAATAACCCACTCACTGAATATATTATCTATTAGCGTGAGATGTAATTCTGTGAGATGTAATTCTGCCAGGTCTAGTCATTTTTGGATATAAACTCATGCTATACATTGCATTAATAAACTCTTCTATCATTTTATGCTTATTTGGATTTAACAGATCTATGTTGAAATACGCACAGATGAACATAACCTTTGTCTGTGAGCAGATGGCGGACCACATCTATCATGTGTACACATGGATCCCACTCCGGATGGCAGGCATCGAATCACGTGTTCACAGAAGATAGACAAAAATGCTGGAGAAACTCAGCGGATGAGGCAGCCTCATGCAATCCTTGCATGTCTCACCCTCTGAGTTTCTCCAGCATTTTTGTCTACCTTGCATTTTTCCAGCATCTGCAGTTCTTTCTTAAACGTGTTCAAAGAAGGTGCGCGGCCGCGCCGGCGGCTTTGCACAGGATGCGGTACAGTCAGAGCTCGGCCACGCTCGGCGCTCGGCGAGCCTAATGATTACAGGGAAAAATAATCCGCTTGCGGGCTGGATGATTTCGGGTTACGGGCTGCATTCGGCCCGGGGGGCATTGGTTGCCAACTCCTGATATATTGTATTTATTTATTTTGTATTTATTTAGTCCCTCATTTTTCCATTACCTTGTTGTGTTCTTTTGGACTCACTGGTATTTGTTCAATTCCTCCATATCTCTGATGACTAGCACTCTAGCCTCTTCAGGTGTTCCATTCAGTTTTATGAAGATTTTGCAGTTTGCTGTCCATGTAGATTGAATCTTCCTCTGCTTTCTCAGGAAGCGTGCCTTTCTGGCAATGTCCGCATTCTTTTTTGTCAGATGCTCATTCAAGTAAATATCTGATCCCTTCAGTTTTTTTTCCTTGCCTTAGCAATGTGGTTTTATGCTTTCTATTCGCAAAGCTTATTATTATGGCTGGTTTGTCACTTGTTTTTCCGAGGGAGAGGGTGACATTCCTCGATGTTGTTATTTCCCACTTCAATTCCCTTAAACTGGAGGAAAGCAGTCACCTGTTGCTCCACAGAGTTTGAGTCCAACTCGCTGAGTTCCCCACCGTTCCTCGTTGTCACCGCCCGGGCGTATGGCCGGGGTTTAGTCTCCAGCCCAGTGACTATGATGTCGTTCATCTGTGTGTACTGTTCCAAATCAGCCACCCGGTTCTCCAGAAAGACGATCTGTTTTTCCTTCTTGGCGTTTTGTAGCCTCAGGGACTTGACCTCTTCCACTAAATACAAAATACTTTTCTGCTGTAGTTTGATAGTAGAAACCTCCTCCATCAGAAAGTCGAGTGACCTTTTTTTGCCGTCGACTTCCTCAGCTGCGGGATTCATTTTTGGTCCATAGCGTTTTTGTTTCTTCCCACGTAGACACAACACAAAGATAACCTGACAAATTCTAGTACGAATTGTACAGCTGCTGTTTTAAACTACAGTCCCAGGCATGGAAGGATCTGCGGCCTATCATGTCCAGTTTGCAAACACAGCTTCGTATTTACAGTTTAAAATGTTAAACAATACTGCATACTGCAAAACAGTCCTGCACTGTATTTAAAGGTTAAGTTCACAAACTCTATCCGATCCTCATCGCCATTGTAAATATTACAGCTAAAAATACTTATCACCGGCGCCTCCCACAAATGGTTGAAATTGATGGGGATTAGTATTGTAATTGAGATATAACAAAAAAAATAGAAGTAATGACTGACAAGTTCTGGACATTTTGCACAACTGTTTCTAGCAACCGTTCTAATCTTCTAGCAACACTGCTCTATCCTAATTTCATGCTCTGGATTGTCATTAGTCTTGCTGTCTATCAACAAACTTGACATGGTATTTATTGTTTAATTTAAAATTAGATGATGGGCAATTTTCCTTTTTTTCTTAGACGAATGAATCCTATAGGGATAAAAGTCTGCACTATATAAATGAGCACCTTATACAAGCCAAGAACCGTCTTGTGGAAATAACAAAGCCTCGGAGGAAAGCTTTGAAAGAGTTTACTCAAAGATGCCAGTTTTTGCAATGGGTCAAAGAGGCTTTGAAAGGTAAATAAGCACAAAACATTGTAATCTATGCAGAAGACATTGCTTAATTTTTTTTTCCTAATTATTTGAAATTGTTTTTGGAAATTAGTTTTGAGTTTTGCTAAGTTATTATTTTTCTTAAGTAAACTGGCTGTTACTTTATTTTATTTGTACCATTATGTTTGTTCTGAATTTTATCTATTTATTCCCAGTGAAGAGCAGCATCTGAAGAATTATGAAAAGACAGTATTTCACATGCACCTAACTAGTCCATCAAGCTACACGCAATCTTCTTTCCCAATGCTTCCCACCTCTCTCCCCCTTGAGACTCATTGTCTGTTTTTCCTATTCCCCATAATCAACTTCAATGATTCCTACTAATCTTTTCATTGCTTCCACGTGTCTTTTAAAATATGCTTCTCGCCTGATCGGCCCTTTAACAGGACCAGTTGTGGTGCAACAGTTAAATTGCAATACTAATAATCCAGATATCTGAAACAAAAGCAGAAAATTCTACACTCCACTCCACAGGTCAAGCAATATCAATGAAAAGAGAAAGAGCGTTATGGTTCAGGTTGACGACTCTCCATCAATTGTAGGGAGTGTGGGAGTGGGATGGCTAAGAAAATGGAAATATTTCATCAAAGCCAGAAATGCCCTGATAATGTACTCCAGCAGCATGAAGAGGCTCTTTGTGCAACACATCCATGCTGACTAAGATGCCCTCCTGAGCTAGTCCATTTGCTTGCATTTGGCCTGTTTCCCTCTAAACCTTACCAAGTCAAGGATCTATCTGAATGTCTTTCAGATTTTGTAATTGTACCCACCTCTGGTAGCTCTGCCCACCACTCTCTGTGTGGAATAACTAGCCTTTTCGGTCTCCTTTAAATCTTTCCCCTCTGATCTTAAACCTACGCCTTCTAGTTTTAGACGCTCTTACATTGGGGAAAAGATTGTAATCAGCCTAATCTATGCCCCCATCTGATTTTATGAAACTTCTGTAAGGTCACCCCTCAGCCTCATCACTCGGGGAAGTCAGCCCAGCCCAGCCCAGCCAATTCAACCTCTTAAAGCCCTCCAGTTCCTGTCTCCATTCCAGCAAATTATTGCATAATATTTTACTAAAATTATTTCTTTTTTTTATTGCTTAGATTCTCTGATCATAAGCGACATTTAGAATCGGTCGAAAAAGCTATTTGACATAACATTTTGGCAAAATATCCAACAGTTTGTTCGTTTCCACCATTTGTAACCGAGTTGGCTCTGGCTTGCTAATCACTTTCATAAAATGATTCCAGCAGCATAAATGGGGGAGTGTTAGATGCCCTGCAGCTACAGAGGTTAAGTGCATTTTTAGGCATTCTGAGAGTAGCAAACGTGAGACATGTTTGGACTCAAGTGAAATGCTGCCAACTCATTGGAGTGTAGAAACCAGAAAAGGATTGTCATGTATTTTAAGAGAAATTGCTTCAAGAGGACAGAGCAAGTAGAGGTTGTGACTATGGTACAAGCTTATACCCAATTATCATCTGCCATAAAGAGATGAGGTAAATACGTGAAACTGTAATAATATAATATGGATTGAAAGCAAATGTAACTTAAGAACTTCATTATTTTTAAGGTCCCTCAGCTGTAGATAAATATATTGTAGTTAAAAAAAACAAAAACGTTTTTGGGGTAATAATTCCGTTTTACAATGCTTAGATTTCTCTGGTGATCAGTGCAAAAGATTTTTTGCCTTTTTTTCTTTTTCTTCTTTACCAGATGTAACTGAGTTGAAAGTGTTTGTGGACCTGGCTTCAATCTCAGCTGGTGAAAATGATCTTGATATCGATCGTGTGGCTTGCTTTCATGATGCTGTATTGGGCTACTCATCATTGCTGTTTGAAATAAAGCCACAAGCTGGATTTGATGACTTCATACATTGTGTACAGAAATTGTGGAATGCTTTAGATAATGACCCGGATCTTACCAAGAAGCTGGTAAATTTAACCTTAAGTTTCAGCATAATTGTGCATGATATTTGGTTTACAAATGGCTTGAGTAGCAGGTTTTTTTTTTACAAAATGTAATTTTGAGAATTGCATGCTCTGTTTAACAATATTCCGGTTCGTATTAATTATAGGAGTGCTAAATACCTCAGAATTTTTGTAAGCTTGAATTTACTCATGGGCATATCAATATTTCTCTTAAATGCCTTAAAAGCTACCCTGTCAGATATAGATGTGCATTGACCAACCTAGGAATGGTGGTTTGAGAAGTATTTTTGAGTTAAACCTGTGGATTGGAATACTTTAATGATTCAACTAAGGTTAGAGAAAGGAGATCAAATACAAAATGAAACACCATTTATCTTCTCAAAACGCGCTATAACCAGAGCTTTCATCAGTCTTTCCTTTTCTCTCACCATTTTTTATGGCTTCATGATTGGCATTAAATTTTGTCAAGAAACAGACAATGTAGAGGATCAATACCATTTTTTCTTCAATTCTGCATTTTAAATGTTCAGTAAAACATGGAAGCAGAGAGTGAACATTTTATGTGAAATATCCTTCAGTAGTGTGATTACTGTTGCAGTGGAGAATTTAATTTGAGCATAGGGAGCATGGAGATCCATGGCTTAATTTTGCTTTGCAAATGGAAATTGATTTACTTTTTTCACTGAATCATATTTACGAATACTAATAAGAGCTTTGAAGAATACACAAGAGACCAATAGTGTACTGTCCAAATTGTCAATGTTTGCAAGTTTGTTTTGAAGGTAACTTCCTTTTCCACTTTCAGCAAGATTCAGCTCGGCATTTGGAATGGCTGAAAACAGTAAAGGAAAGCCATGGGTCTATAGAACAATCATCACTTTCATTGGCTTCAGCTATAAACAGCAGTGGAATTTATGTAATCGATTCTCAAGGGAAAAACAAGGTATTGCAGAGCAGCGATGCTGGAGCAAAATGTTCCACAATATACGATAATATTAATGTTCGCAAATTGTTATACTCTTTTTTAATAGTACGTGGAGCAACTTTTTAGAATAATTTTTATGAACATCTTAAATAGAAGCACCTCCTCAATCCCAAGGATCTAGTGATTCTATACTTGGCCTCATCGGTTGGGGCAGTGAGTATAAAAGTCAGGAAGCCATGTTGGACTGAGTCCAAGCCAAGTAAATCCTCCTTTAGCTATGAAAATCGAATTGTACTTGCTGCTCCAAATTAAATCTCACCAGAGCTCCAGCCAGTCTCAGAAAAACATTATTAATTTTATACCCAAACACCCTGCATGAACCAGTACACTAAGATCCCAACCTACACCATCATTTGCTAGTTTACTCAGTATTTAACATGTCATAGGGTCTGTTTATCTTCTTTTCTTACCAAAGTGTATAATCTCATAGTTTCTCACATTCCTTACACCGCAGCTTTAAGCACTTGCTTAATCTATCTGTATGTCTTTGAAACTCTCGTAACAGCTCATTTTTCCACCAAACTGGTGATGTTATATTCTATTAATTTGTGTTTATATAAATTGTGGATAACTGAGATCATTATGGCGACCAACTTGATTGCCAACTTGAAAAAGACATATATTCCAACTATGTTTTTAAGAAGGAACTGCAGATGCTGGAAAATCGAAGGAACACAAAAATGCTGGAGGAACTCAGTGGGTGCAGCAGCATCTATGGAGCGAAGGAAATAGGCAACGTTGGAAGAAGGGTTTCGGCCCGAAACGTTGCCTATTTCCTTCGCTCCATAGATGCTGCTGCATCCGCTGAGTTCCTCCAGCATTTTTGTGTACCTTCCAACTATGTTTTGACTTATTTTCAGTCTTCTTTCCCTGATAATGTTACCACCTATCTCATCAGCAGAATTTATCAATTTCCTTATAAAATTCAAGTCCTAATACGTTATTGCTCCTTCAAAAACACACTCAAAACGATCAAATGCAATTTTCCTTTGTAATATATTAAGTCCGCCCAATTAATTTACAATGTTGCAAGTGTTTTATTCTCATATGCAACAAATGTTATGCTAACTCATCTTTGGCTCCATAGTTTTACTCTTCTTGTCTTTCAATTTTCAAAATATGCTGCAGTCAAACTAATTTTGATAGTTCAACATTAATGCATCACAATTAAACGTGTTCACTGTTATTTAAACCACTTCGTTAAAAATATTGTGAGGAAGGAGGTAGGTAAGGATTGGTAATGGTAGGTAATGTCAAAGGATACAGCAGGATATTGCTGTGGAAATATGAGCTGTGAGATGGCAGATGGAATTTAATCCAAACAGTGTTCACTTTGGAAGCTCAAATGCAAGAGGAAGGTATACAGTGAATGGCAGGACTGAGGAGTATTGATGTGCAGAGGGATCTTGGGTTGCAAGTCCATGGCTTCTTGAAAGTGGCAACACAAGTACTTAGACATATAGCATACTTGCCTTCATAGGTTGGGGCAGTGAGTATTAAAGTCAGGAAGTCATGTTGCGGATGTATAATATTTGTTTCAGCCACATTTATAGTATTGAGTGCACTTGTTGCAATCATTGTGTTCTCACAGTAGGCCAGAAACTGCATCCTCGGACACTGCCAGCAGAGTTTGAGATATTTACGTAGATATGGAATGATATTAGTTGAAGCCTTACCTGTGGCAAGCATTTTTAGTCTTACCTACGTGTTTTCAGTGTATCAAGCTCTTCCAAGAGAAATAAACTATTGTGCACAGTCAGATCCATCTCAGTGTGCTTAATTATTTTCAATTTTTTCACAGCTTTCTTTAGGTTCAGCTATCATATTAAAACTGCCAGAAGCTCATGGTGACAATGAAGAAGTACGAAGTTACACTCTTGAAGACCTAAAAGAACTGCAGAATAAACTCATGCTGATGTCAGGCAAGGGAGATCATGGCCGGAATGAAGTGGACAGATTCGTAGAGGTAACTGACTACTTTAATGCATTCATATATCTATAGTGGGAAGCACAGCAGTGGAACACTTATTAGTCTTTGAATAAAAATGCACTTTATACAGATTTTTTTTTCCTCCAGAGGTTTTAATGCGATAATGTCTTCAGTGATTACAGAATTGGTATGATTTCAATACACAGACACTGAGGTCTTCATCATGAGCATTTTATCATTACTTTGCTGAGAACCTCTGATAACACAATTGCACTATATACAGTATTTAAACATCTCAATTGTAAATAAAGGCAAAGATAACCTTTAAGATCTTGTAATTTATGTTTGCATATATCCATATGATTTTACTTGTCATCATTTCATTTGCAGACCATAATGAATATCTTTTGTGCACAGGTATTTGCCAATGTCCAAAGACTTGCAACGTCATTCATCAGTCTGTTTTCTGCTGGCAACATGCTCTTTAGGAACTGGAAAATAGAAGTGTATTGTTCAAGGACGTGTGAGGCTTGCTTGATAATAGATTTCAATCTAAAGGAAGTGCGTATTATTAAAGCTGTTGGAAAAGTCACCGAACAACTTCCCATTCTTTGTAAAAAGATGGAAGCCTATCTGGAAGTATGGAAGCAGTATATGGATAAGCAAAGGTCCCGGTACTATTATTTAAACTTCTACACAGCTGAACAAATTGTTTACCTCAGTACCCAATTATTTAATCGCAGCTGTACCAAATTAGATGTTCTGATGATGTTGTCATTCATTAAACCCAACTGTACTGCCGGCGACCTAGAAGTAGCTCAACAGAAACTTTTTGATGGAGATACAAGCATAGGACATCGCCCATTAGGTGACAGGAAGAGTTGTGTCCAACCTTTTATGATGAGACAAGTAGATATTCAAGACATAGCCATGGAAGAAACAATGGATTTGGTGTGGAAGCAGTATATGGAAAACATGACTTATTTCCTGTCCAACTGTCTTGATGTCAGCACCCTTGGTAAACTTCTTGAAAATGTTGCTGACATGAAACAAACTGTTGCAAGGACAATTCCACCTGGCTTTCAGACAGGTCATCCTAACCTTGTTGTTTGTCCACATTCTGAACTGCTTACATCTGCTTTATGCATTTACATGCACTCCAGTAATCAGCCATTGCCTACTTACGATGAAGTACTTATTTGCACAGCTGATACCACAAATGAACAAGTAGAGCTTTTCCTGAGACGGTGCCTGACTTCTGGCTGCACACATTCCAAGATCTATTCTCTACTGTATGCAGATGAGCTAACATATGATGTTAGTGTAAGGTTTGAAGAATTGTTCAAAAATCTGGAGTTGAAAAGTCAGTCAGATCAATATAAATTGGTGATATTGTGCAATAGTGAGAGGGAACACTGCTACATTCCAACAGCGTTGAGTCGACACAAGGTGCACATGATTCCGCAACAACCTTTAAAGGAAATCCAGAGTTATCTCGAAAATCATTACAGAGTTTCAACTAATTCATCAGCGGCTACTGTCTTTAGAGATGGAATGTTTGTGAGGATCATATCTTCAAACAGAGCTGGTGTTGGTAAGTTCCCATGCAAGGAATGAGATATAACTAAACATTGATGAAGATTTTATTCATTTTTGCTGGCTGTGAAGCATTATGTGAAATGAGTTTGGGGGGGAAATCAATTTTATGGTTGCTGTACATCCGTAGCCTAAAAGTACTTACTATTTAAACATAAAGGTCGACATGTATCTATGTTACTATATTAAAATTCACATTGAGAAGCTGTACTAGTGGAAAGATCAGACAAATATGGGATAAACTCGTTCTCATGAATCGATTGTTTCTTGAGACTTGACCAAGGAAACATCCCAAATAATGGCAAGTTAATTAACTATAACTTGCACCTTCATTTGAGTGCCTGTGTGTGCTTAAAACATACCTATTCTTCTGTGAAGCATACAATGAATTGATAACATCGGCTTATGTGCTGGTGAGTTTATTTTATTGTGTTAAAAAGCTAGTGGATTTTAATTAAAATATATAAAGAACCATAGATCAGTACAATCTGTATTTTTTACTGAAAAGAGCTAAAGAATTCTGCTGAAATTATATGTGAAGTAAAGATGTGTCTGTATATGGTTTAATTAATACTGATCTTCGTAAATTATTGTGAATAATTAAATAAGCACATCGTCAATCAAAGAGAAAACAAGCTTGCTGTTGAAAATAATCTGGCTGCTCTGGCAATAAGCAGTTTCTGAGTTGGATTGGACAGCTGGAATGATTTATTTTTTTCATTTAAATTGAGACTTATTTTTAAACTTTTTTCTCTAAAAGGAAAATCACTTTATGTGAAGAGATTACATGAAAAATTAAAGAAACAAGCTGGAAAGGATAACTTGTTGAAAACAATCCATCTCTTAGAACCACAGGTTGATGAAAATAAAGTTCTCCAAGCTCTCTTTTCATGTATAAAATCATCAAATAAAAACCAGCCTTTGATATTTCACTTTGATATCGCATCTACTGTAAGTTTGGGTTTTAAGTGTCCAATTGTGATATATTTTTAGATTTTAAAACTTACACCAGCAGTATGTCTTTATTTTTTCTTTTATTTTCTTAACAATTACTTAATATTTTGTGAAAGTACTTATTTCATAAAGAAACATTCGTTATTATGGATCCTGAAGGAATATTTGTGGTAACTGACATATTGTGTGCAAATAGGTTTGCAATCTGAATCAACAATAAATATTAATCCACTGTTTCAAATAATGTAATAAATTTAAATATTAAATGCATTTTCACTGTTTCTAGAACTGAAATAATCACGTCTGAAAATAACGAGGGGGAAATTATACGGTTGAAAACAAGGTTTCTCTGCTTGTTATCTGCATTGCTAATGTTGCAGATAATTTTACCATTACTATAAAGCCAGAAAATGCTGCAACCTTTGTCAGATCAGACTACATCCATGGAAAGAAAAACAGTTGATATTTCAGATCATATGCCCTTAATGAGAACTAGAAAGTGAGATTAAGTCATAGAGGCAGGATCTTCAACCTTAAACTCTGCTTCTGTCAGTATGTTATTTGGAACCTATCACTTTGACCAACTATATGTCCATTTGTCCAAAGTCTGCTCATGTGGGTTGATGCCAAAATGTATTTGTTGACACTTTTGTGAACCACTTGAGTTGTTCTACTACATTAAAAAATACTAGGGAGTTTTGCAATGTTCCTAGAATAGTACGAGATCATCTCAGCAAGTACTTAAGCATTTTTTTGAAAACCACTGAATTAGTTGAACAGAACTGACTTTTCAGTCCGAGGAAGGGTCTCGACTCGAAATGTCACCTATCCATGTTCTGCAGAGCTGCTGCCTGACCTACTGAGTTACCCCAGCACTTTGTCTTTTTGTGACCCACTCTAATGGCTTAGTTTCTCTAAGTGCTCCTTAACTATACTTTGTTATGGATTCCGATAACTTAACCACAACTGAGAATGCAAACCCTTGTAATATTGTGCATATAACTCTAAATATATTTTTAATTTCTATTACGAAAAATGCAGGAACAGGGCTATTGCTTAGAAAGAAATGAAATGATCATGAGTTTTGCTGTTGGAAACAAACAGGCAAAATTTGTGTCATTTGCAAAAATCCATGAAATAGATAATGATTTATGTTTTTTGCATTGACAGTCAAATATTTTGATTTCCCAGGTTTAATTAATGTGTTTATGAAAAGAAAAGAAATGCAAATGGCCTTGATTTACTTTCGACAATAATTTTCACATAGTATATGGTTTTTTTTTGTTGAATAATAGTTTTACTTAATAACAGAAATATTTTTCTTTCAGGTACAGAAAGGATTATGTGAATTTCTTTTCAAACTATTTATCCTACAATATTTAATGGGCACCGATGAAAAGATGTGGAAGTGCAGTCAAAGACATTTGTACGTTGTGGAAATGCTTAAGGGATCTGGATTTCTTCCCAGGATGCGAGCAAGACATGTACGTAATGTAATGCATTGGTGGGAAGAAGCAGGCAGGAATTATTTTCAAAAATATATTTAAAAGATTGAATTCTATTTGTGCAATTAAAAGAAATCAATTTTCATCAGGTATCTTTTTATCTATATTACTAAAATTCTGATCTTGACCACTTCCTGTTGTTCTGTATATTGATTTTAGAAAAAACGCTGCCACTTACGGCTGTGATTTTTGGCCATCTTACTCAGATTCCCCCTCCGCTGCGCAGGACAAGAGGATTTTTCCCATTGATTAATAATAAAAGAGTTATTAGTGTTTAAAACATGTTGAGATTCTCTCTCCTGAAGGCCATGCCCCTTCCAGAGGGACTATAAAACCTGGAAGTGTTGAGTGCCTCAGTCGCTTGCTCCCCCATCTCAGCAAGATGGGGGAGCGAGAGGGTCACGTCTCTCAACCTGAGCTGTGAATAACGCTGAACACATGTCTTAAGGGGTTGGACAGGCTAGATGCAGGAAGATTGTTCCCGATGTTGGGGAAGTCCAGAACACGGGGTCACAGTTTAAGGATAAGGGGGAAATCTTTTAGGATGGAGATGAGAAAAACATTTTTCACACAGAGAGTGGTGAATCTCTGGAATTCTCTGCCACAGAATGTAGTTGAGGCCAGTTCATTGGCTATATTTAAGAGTTGGATGTAGCCCTGGTGGCTAAAGAGATCAGGGGGTATGGAGAGAAGGCAGGTACAGGATACTGAGTTGGATGATCAGCCATGAACATATTGAATGGTGGTGCAGGCTCGAAGGGCCGAATGGCCTACTCCTGCACCTATTTTCTATGTTTCTACTAAACTGAGTGGTTTTACTGACCTGTCAGTGCCCTTAATGTGGTTTGAAAATATAATTTGGAAATGCTAAAGCTGTGTTGCCTTTGGTTTGGAAATGCTAAAGCTGTGTTGCCTTTGGTTTAGAAATGCTAAAGCTGTGTTGCCTTTGGTTTAGAAATGCTAAAGCTGTGTTGCCTTTGGTTTGGAAAGGCTAAAGCTGTGTTACCTTTGGTTTGGAAATGCTAAAGCTGTGTTGCCTTTAGTTTGGAAATGCTAAAGCTGTGCCTAATTAAAGTTGCCTTGCCTAATTAAAGTTGCCTTGCCTAATTAAAGTTGCCGTGCCCAATTAAAGTTGCCTTGCCCAATTAAAGTTGCCGTGCCTAATTAAAGTTGCCTTGCCTAATTAAAGTTGCCTTGCCTAATTAAAGTTGCCTTGCCTAATTAAAGTTGCCTTGCCCAATTAAAGTTGCCTTGCCTAATTAAAGTTGTTTTGCCTAATTAAAGTTGCCTTGCCTAAATAAAGTTGCCTTGCCCAATTAAACTTGCCTTGCCTAATTAAAGTTGCCTTGCCTTCTATATAATTAAAAGTCTAATCTTGACCACTTCCTGTTTGTGCTTTACATTGATGTTAGAAAAAACGCTACCACGTACGGCTGTGATTTTTGGCCATCTTACTCAGAGTCCCCCTCCGCTCATCAGGCGCTGAGGATTTTTCCCATTGATGAAAAATAAAAGAGTTATTAGTGTTTAAAAAATGTTGAGATTCTCTCTCCTGTCAATCACGCCATGAAGGCCACGCCCCTTCTGGTGGGAGGGGGGCAGGGACTATAAAACCCAGAAGTGTGGGGGTGGGGGGGGGTGGCTCAGTCTCTGCAAGATGGAGGGGGGAGAGGTCACGACTCGCTGTCTTTAGTGGCCTTGCACACTGCTTGAAATGGTATGAAACTGCACTTGAATTTGGTGGCCTTGCACCCTGCTTGAAGTGGCAAGAAACTGCACGTGAATTTGGTGGCCTAGCACCCAGCTTGAAATGGAATTTCAAAGAATAGCCATGAGTCAACTGCCAGCCCACTAGCCGTGAGTGAGTGAGCTGGCAGCACAACAGGCTTGAGTGATTGAGCCGCCAGCCCAAGAATCCATTCGGCCCACAATGTCTATACTAGCCCTTTGGAAACCAGTCCCTTCAGCCCACAACACCCATACTAGCGTTCCAGAAAGCGCTATTGGAATTGGTGGAGAGGTGGAATATTGCATTGGGGGACCAGTCCTCCCGTGTGATGCTGGGACCCAACGGATCCCACTTAGTCTAGTAAAGTAGAGACAATTTTGCCAGAAGCTAAAAAAAATTTAGCAGATGAGAGACAGGAGAGTATCTATCGTTTCCAATTAGAAACTGTTTTAATTCAATTATACTTTTTATTTCAGAGTGCACAGGTGGCAAGTTACAATTTTCTAGATGTCTTCCCAAAAGTGTACTGTAGACCACCAAAAGAAGTACTTGAAGAAGAAGTACGAAAGTCCGAAACTCAGTCATGGAATGGGAATGATATTGATCCTCTCATGGATGAGAAAGAATTTCGAAGTGAATCATTTCAAAGACCTTATCAGTATCTCAGAAAATTTAAAAACAGACAAACCTTGGATACCTTTATTTACCAAGGAACTGTTGAAGGCAACCATGTTGAATGCTTACAGTTGTTTCTAATCTATTCTGGGGTAATGGATCCTTCCTGGTCTGAGTTACGGAATTTTGCCTGGTTTCTTAACCTGCAGTTGAAGGACTGTGAAACGTCTGTGTTTTGTAACTTTGATTTCATCCAAGATACTCTACAAGGCTTTAAAGATTTTGTTGTCAACTTCATGATTTTGATGGCAAAAGATTTTGCCACACCATCCCTTAACATCTCAGACCAGAGCCCAGGAATTCCAGTTTCAAACTTAAATGGTGCTTCAGAAGAAGACATTGCACCATTTCTTTTGAGAAAAAAGTGGGAATCCGAGCCACATCCTTACATTTTCTTTAATGATGATCACATATCTATGACTTTCATTGGTTTTCATCTCCAACAAAATGGGCAAGGTGGCATTGATGCTGTTGACCCATCAAATGGCAATATTATTAAACCAAATGTAATGACCCGTCAGCTATATCAAGGTTTGCTGCTACAAAAAGTCCCGTTCAACATTAATTTTGATGAGCTTCCACGGAGTGAAAAGATTGAGAGGCTTTGCATGGTACTGGGCATTGAGTGGCCAATCGATCCCGATGAAACCTACGAGTTGACCACAGACAATATTTTAAAAATTCTTGCCATTCACATGAGATTCAGGTGTGACATTCCTGTGATCATTATGGGAGAGACTGGGTGTGGTAAAACAAGGCTGATCAAATTCTTGTGTGAGTTACGGAAAATTGGTGCTGACACAGAGAACATGAAGCTAGTGAAAGTGCATGGTGGAACAACTGCAGATGTAATCTACGCAAAAATTAAAGAAGCAGAAGCCCTTGCAATATACAATAAGCAGGAGTTTAATTTAGACACCATCCTCTTTTTTGATGAAGCCAATACAAGTGAAGCTGTTAGCTGCATTAAGGAAGTTGTTTGTGACCATATGATTGAAGGCGTTCCTTTAAGTCCCAATACAGGCTTGCAGATAATTGCAGCATGCAATCCTTACAGAAAACACACAGATGAAATGGTAAAGCGTTTGGAGTCAGCTGGGTTAGGCTACCGTGTCCGAGCAGATGAAACTGAAGATAAATTGGGATGCATTCCTTTGAGGCAACTTGTCTATCGTGTGCAAGCTTTGCCTCCTAGTATGATACCATTAGTGTGGGATTTCGGGCAACTTGATGATCTCACTGAGAAGATGTACATCCAGCAAATTGTCCAAAGGTTGACTCAGTCCATTTCAGTTTCCTCTCTCAATATTAAATGCATGGTGGATACTTTGTCAGCTTCACAAAATTTCATGAGATGTCAGCAAGACGAGTGCAGTTTTGTAAGTCTTCGAGATGTGGAGAGATGTATGAAAGTGTTTGTTTGGTTTTACAACAATCGCAACATGCTATTGGACAATTTGGAACAATTTCTACAAGATGTTGGCAATAAGGAGGTATCCATTCCATCAAGTGATGACAACTGGCCTTTTGTGTTGGCACTTGGAGTTTGTTATCATGCATGTTTGGAAAAGAAGGATGTTTATCGTAGGGCTATCTGCCATCATCTGCCTTCACCATATGATGATCCTTCCAAATTTTCACAGCAACTTGAGCTCTTCCAAGATCTTTTACTAAGTGGTGCACCCCTGCGAGAAACAATTGCCAGGAACTCTGCATTAAAGGAGAACGTTTTCATGATGGTCATTTGCATTGAACTTAAAATCCCTCTTTTCTTGGTTGGAAAGCCTGGCAGCTCCAAATCTCTTG
The DNA here is from genome assembly GCF_010909765.2 of Amblyraja radiata. NCBI lineage: Eukaryota > Metazoa > Chordata > Chondrichthyes > Rajiformes > Rajidae > Amblyraja > Amblyraja radiata. The sequence continues at coordinate 11,421,622 of NC_045981.1, read as the reverse complement.
CAAAAACAATTGTAGCAGATGCTATGCAGGGCAAATCAGCACATTCTGAATTATATAAAAAACTAAAGCAGATCCATTTAGTGTCTTTCCAGTGTAGTCCTCATTCCACCTCTGAAGGAATAATTAATACATTTAAGCAGTGTGCACGCTTCCAAGAAGGGAAGAACCTAGATGAATATGTTTCTGTTGTGGTCTTGGATGAAATTGGTCTTGCAGAAGATTCACCAAAAATGCCACTAAAAGCTCTTCATCCACTCTTAGAAGATGGATGCATTGACGATGACCCTGTTAAACATAAAAAAGTAGGTTTCATTGGAATATCCAACTGGGCTCTAGATCCTGCTAAAATGAACAGAGGGATTTTTGTATCGCGAGGGGATCCTGACAAAGAAGAATTGATTGAAAGTGCCAAAGGAATCAGTTCTTCTGATCGTATGATACAAAAAAAAGTGAAAGGGTCATTTGTGAACTTTGCAAACGCTTATCTAAAAATTTGTAAACAACAAGCTAAAGAGTTTTTTGGACTACGTGACTATTATAGTTTAATAAAAATGGTCTTTTCACTATCGAAAACCTCCAAATCAGAACCAACCCCAGAGCAGTTAGCCAAGATTGTGCTGCGTAACTTTAGTGGAAGCGATGATGTTAATGTTATGGATGTTTTCAAGCCTGTACTTGGGAATATTTCTCATGACAGCATCAACACGTTGGATCTGATCAAATGCAACATATATGCTGCAGATTCTCATGATATGGAGTGTCGGTACCTTCTTATTCTTACCAAAAATTTTGCAGCTCTTCAAATTCTTCAGCAAATGTTTTTTGCCAATCAACATCAGCCTGAGATAATCTTTGGGTCTAGTTTTCCAAAAGATCAAGATTATACTCAGATTTGCAGAAACATCAACCGTGTTAAGATTTGCATGGAAACTGGGCAAATGGTAGTTCTGTTAAATCTGCAGAATCTTTATGAAAGTCTTTACGATGCATTGAATCAATATTACGTGTACCTTGGAGGACAGAAATATGTGGATTTAGGATTGGGGACTCACAGAGTCAAATGCAGAGTCCATCCAAAGTTCAGACTGATAGTTATAGAGGAGAAGGAAGTAGTCTACAGAGAGTTTCCAATTCCACTGATCAATAGACTTGAGAAGCATTATCTTGATATTAACACAGTCCTTGACAGAGAGCAAAGAAGTACTGCAAACTGCATGGAAAAGTGGGTGCAGAGGTTCACAGCAGCCAGATCCCAAAATGTTTCAACCCATGGCAGGGAACAGAAATATGGTCCATCTGATGTGTTTGTTGGCTATCACTCTGACACATGTGCAGCTGTTGTTTTAAAAATAACACAAAGCTTGAAGCAGACTCAAAGATCTTGGGAAGATGTTCTCAATGAAGCACAATGGGTGCTACTGAATTGTGCCACCCCAGATTCCGTGGTTCGTTTAACTAATTCTAAACTTCCTGCACACGAGGCTGATGTGGTTGTGCAGAAATACTTTGAAGAACAACATCACGATTCTCTTGCCGATTTCATCCATTCTCATATCAAATCTGGAGTTCAGACCTGCGCAGTTTTCACCGAGGTACTGTAATTTTTATGTCAAACATAATTTGCCATGTTATAACAGTGACATTACTTTTTAGATTACCAGATTAGTTTGCAACTAGCCATACTGAAAATCTACAGATTTACCTTCTGAAATCTACCGTCTCAATAACGTTTGAGAACGTTGTTTCTTCAGGCAAGCTTAAAAGTTAGAATACTTTTTGGTATTGGAATTTAATTTTTTTTCATCTCTTGGTAAACTGTATATAATTTAACCATACAAGATTCCTATTTCATGCATGTTTCACTTGGGTTATGTCCACAATTTGAAATAAAATTAAGAATGTTGAATTAGTTTACTAAGACCATTATCAATAATTCAAGAATGACTTATTCTTTGTTTTAGGTTACAACATATTCACGGCTTCTAACTGCTTCTGACATTGAATTCTTGCAAAGAGAAATAAGTGGCAGTGTTCAGAATATCTTCCTTTGCTCACTACAGCAGTTTGAAACGGAGCATTCATTTCTGAAGAAAATAAGGTTTGTTTAAAGTTAATGTCCAAATGAAATCAATAGTTATCAAATTAGTGATAGAAGCCAAAAGCAACAAGGATCTATTTTGCACCAGTATCACAATGTACATTTTGTTTTGCTAAATGTGTGGAGACATTTTGAATTTCTAAAATTAGTTGTATTTTTATTTATGTGATCTTTTATTTTGTTCAATGTTAGAAAAGTGGCGTGAGAATGTCAACTTAAAAAAATAAACAATAAAAACAGAAAATGCTGGAAACACTTAGCAGGTCAGATAGCACATCTTCTCTGTGCATAAATGCTGCCTGCCTTGCGGAGTGTTTCCAGCATCTTTTGTTTTTATTTTAGATTTGCAGCATCTTTGGCTTTTTCAAATTCACATCAGGAATGCAAATGTATTTGGCTTCTCATGACGCAATGGAGTCCAATTCACAGTAACTTGGAATACCAAGATTTATCCTTTCAGCTCAATTATGCCCTTCACTATAGTCCAGCTGCCTGTAATCCATTACTGATTGTTAAAATGTAAAGGTAATCGTTTTGATGTCAGAGGACACAGTGTGAAGCATAAAGAAATCAAAATCATATTTTATTCTTTTAAATACTGTACCTTATTATTAACAAATACAAATTATCACATAAAAATATATTCCCAAAAGTAGTTTGAAATAAATTGAAATGATAATGTAACACTACATCACCATAAAGACTGATATAGAGAAAGTTGCGATAATTGTTTTCTCTTTAATGCAGTTGGGAAGGATAACCAGATTAATAAGTATACTAATCAATATTTCCTCTAATAAAATCCACCTTAATCTTGTTTGCTTACTATTTAAATGTAAACAAATGTTGGTTAATTAAACATATTCAAATGTCTTGTTTCTAGGCACTGCATCTATTCTAGCCAGGGAAACACAATCTTGCTTATACAAACGGATTTTGAAAACAGTTTACAGAGTGCTAATTTGGTTGCTTCTGCCAAGTAAGTCCATGTCAGAGTTCTACCTTCACTTTAATTATTTTCTGATTTTCTTTGTTGAAAAAATTTAAAGCAAGGTAATGCTGGTCATGAGATCTTCTTTCTTCTAGCATGGTTACTGTTGCTGCAAAGATAGGTCAGAATGATTTATCATCTTTTCGACATACCTTGAAGCCTTTAAAGAATGAATGCTACAGTGAAAAGTGTATTTCCATTTTAATTAGGCAAAATCTTTGATTAGTGAGAGCATACAACTTGATAGGAGGATGTCAAAAAAGTTATAGGAAGTGGAAAAGATGAGTTTGAATTTGAGAATATGGAAGCATATGATTAAAGTAAGGACTAGGAATATGTAAAAAAACATACTTGGAATAGAGTGCAAAGCCATTGGAATACTCTTGCAATAGAGTTCACAGAGATAAGAAGGAATGAAATGGTGAAGAAAATTGAACCACAGGGAAGAGAATTAAATGTGAATCTTTGACCGATCAGAAGCCAATTTTCATCGTTAAAGGATGAGTGGTAGATGAGAGACTTGGTGCCTTTAGATGGCTATTTTGGATAAACAGGAATTTATTACAGGTGGAAATTGCAAGGAAAGCCATTTGAATATTCTAATAGGATTCCAAAAGAATAGATGTAGATTCAACTGTCAATAAGGTTGATGGTAGTGAAGGTGCAGTGTATCTTGTCCAAGATGCCATCCTGCATCACCTATTATATAACACAGCCTAAACATTTATCCATCTAAACCATGTCAGAACTCTCTTAAAATTATTTTGTTGTAGAAATATATTTTAAAAAAGATTAAAGATTAATTTGCCTTGATTTACATTGAAATACATTATTGGTCTTTCCTGGTACTGAATGATAGAAACATCTATGATTGCAGTTATAATGAATATATTTTAATTGCAGTAACCATATATTGGATAGCTGTCACCAACTATTATTATTTTAATGTGATTATTATTTCCATCATTAATTCATGTTGTATGCTGGGGTTTTTTCAATAAAAATAAATTTAAGCAAGATTGTATAATTTTACATGGTAATAAACTTTTTCCACCCCAAACCTTTTAAAATAATTTGTTTTTGTCGTCATTATCTTTCTAGGCACTGATACTTAGGAAATTAATATTTGATTTTGTGTATTTTATTATACATGTTCATAGTAGCAGCAGTTTGCATTAACATTTGTAAAGGTATTATGCTTTGAATTTCGTGAGTGACTGAAATGATAGATGTTAAAAGTAGAAAATAATCCAGAGAATCATAGTCTTAAATGTTTGGGTTAGTTTATACATGTTCTAAAACAATTTGTATTCTTTGTGCAGGTATTCCACTTTAAATGAAATCAACAAAAGCAAAAGTGACAATCGAACAGTCTACATTTATTTTCTCACTAAATTGCCAAGAATAGAAGGTGGATCAGCATACATAGGATTTCATGGAGGTATGAGTGATACTACAAGGCTGAGCAGTTTGCTTTTTTTGTACCTTAAGTTAATTTTTTTTAAAACAGCTACTCCTGAGTTTAAAGTGGTCTTATGTGAAACAATACATAGTTCAATAGTAACTGCCAGCATGAGTAAATTATTTAATATATTTTATTTAAACAAGATTTGAAATATAACATATCTTGCAAACTGTTCATCAACTTACTGTGAATCCTGCCGTATTCTGCCTGAGAATGTATCGCTGGCATCTTCAGTTGAAAGAAATGTGTCTTTTATAAATTAATCCACAAGTATTCATGGAAGAATTCTATGTAATCAACCAATAATGTTCACACTGTGTACATTTACTTGAGCTCCCAGTCACCTCTTGTTTGTAGTCTTTCTTGACCAAGCCTTCTCCATTCATTCAATTCGTTATAGGATTCAGACCACACTTTTCCAGGTCTCAGAGCTTTCAGAAAATCATAAAACTAATCAGTGTGATTTGCTTAGAGATGGTTCTCATCCATTTATAGAACTCTCTTAACTATGGTCATTGGTGAATTGATATTTTTGCTGTGATGATTTCTCAAAAAACAAGTATAGAAACAGTGATGCATCATTTCGTCACCCAGAGAGTTGTGAATATGTGGAATTCTCTGCCACAGCAAGCAGTAGAGGCTAATTTACTGGATGAATTTAAAAGAGAGTTAGATAAAGCTCTAGGGGCTAGCGGAATCAAGGGATATGGGGAGGAGGCAGGCACTGATTGTGGATGACCAGCCATGATCACAATGAATGGCGGCTGGCTCAGAAGGCCAAATGGCCTCCATTGCACCTAATTTCAATGTTTCTATGATATATGACACAACTTAATTTGTCCTCTTTTAACCCTTCCACCCCATATACCTTAATCCCTTTTACACATAAAGATCTATCATTAATTTGTTGTTGTGGATATATCAAACTCTGTTTTTCCGTTTGTTAACTTTATATCTGAGAGAGATGGTTCTAAATTTTGCACATCCTGTACTTTTGGTATATTGCAGTCTAAATTATTCTGTTTATTTGATTGAAATTCCAGATTTCCAAACCTTTTTTTGTTTGAAAGAGGTTTTGCTTCTTACCTTCCAGATAGTTCTTGTATCAATGTATTTATATTTGTGCTGCTTTTAATGAATTCTTTGTCAAGGAATATTTAAATATCACAGATGGACAAATGATCACATGTGATAATGTTGGGACAACAGTGATCTTTTTTTTCAGATCAGCAAGTTTATTGAAAAGTTGTTAATTTCCATTTATGCACAACCACTGAATATGGATAATGTTAGTAAAGACATCTAATTTGTTGAAATATCAGAGCAGCCACTTGAACAATATAAATAATAGTAAATTATTTGGGGTTTGCATGCCTTCTGTGTTAAACATATGTGATGAATAATCAATAGAATCCTTGAACCATTCAGCAGCATATGTGGAAGAAAAGTGGGCTTATGATTTAGATTGAACAACCTTTTGTTTTACTGGCTTTATGATTCATGGCTTGCTACCAGACTCAATGTTGTCTGTTCTGTTAGTGCCGGTCATTAAGGACAAAGCTGGTAAAGTAGGCAGCCTACATAATTACAGGCCCATAGCTTTAGCCAGCATATTGTCAAAAGTTTTAGAAAGAGTTCTGCTGGATAGAATAAATGAGTTTGTTAACTCCACAGATAACCAGTTTGGCTTTAAAGCTAAACATGGCACTGACTTATGCATATATGCCCTAAAGGAGATTGTAAACAAATATAGAGGCAAAAACTCTTCAATCCTTATGTGCTTTATTGATGCTTCCAAAGCCTTTGACCATGTTAATCACAGAAAGCTGTTTGGTAAAGTGAGTCAAAGAGGGGTGCCTAAATACATTGTGAGAATTCTGGCCTACTGGTATGCCCACCAGACTATGCAAATAAAATGGGACAATAGGGTCTCAGCCCCATTTGGGGTTAGCAATGGTGTTAGACAAGGGGGAATTTTGTCCCCAGTCCTTTTTAATCTATATATTGATGATCTGTCCAAACAATTGAAAGCCTGCAATAAATACTGGGTACGTGATTGGTAATATTTTAGTGAACCATATTATGTATGCAGATGATCTTGTGATCTTTAGTCCATCTAGTGCTGGTCTCCAGCAGCTCCTTACTATATGTTCTGTGTATGGTGTGGAACATGATATGAAATATAATGCTAGTAAGAGTGCTGTTATAATCTGTAGAACCAAAGAGGATAAATGTCTAAAATTTCCTGATTTTAAATTGTCTGACAATAATCTTAGTGTTTGTAATAAGGTAAAATATCTAGGGCATTTTATTACAGAACAAATGACAGATGATGAGGATATTTATAGGCAACGACGCATGCTGTATGTACAGGCGAATATTCTCTTGCGTAAATTTGGTGCGTGTGCAGATGTGGTGAAGATGTCGCTATTTAGAGCATACTGCACACCACTCTACACTGCACACCTGTGGTCGAACTATGGAAAGACACGTTTGCAGAGACGAAAGGTGGCACATAACGATGCCATGAGAACACTGCTAAGGAAACCTAGATGGTTTAGTGCCAGTATTATGTTTATGGCTGCAGGAGTCAGTACTTTAGAAGCTATCCTAAGAAATCACATGTATAAATTCATTTGCAGGATAAATGACTCTAAAAATGTAATTCTTGTGGCCTTGTCAAACATAAGGGTTAGCACTACACGCTACGAATCCCAGCTGTGGTGACACTGGTATCGTTGTCTCGTTGTAGGACATTGATCATTCTTTTAATCTGGATTTTTAACTGATGTATTGCGTTTTTTTTTAATGTAATTTATAATGCTTTTATGTGATATACTAAGATTTTATATGTACTTTATGATATTTTTTTAATATGCAATGCATTTTTTAATGTAATGTTGCCCCTTGTCTGGACCTCGAGTCCGTAATAAAGTTTATTATTATTATTATTATTATTATTATTATTATTATTATTATTATTATTATTATTATTATTATTATTATTATTATTATTATAATAATAATAATAATAACCTGGCTAAACACTTCCAGCATTTTCTGTTTCAATTTCAGATTTACAATTTTATAATTCTTCAAAGTGTTTATATATTTTATGTTTCAAACCAAAGTAATTTATAGTGAATAAAGCTCCACCTTAATATATTCTGTCTATTTTTAGACCCATGGCAGTCAGTTCATATTGATGACCTTCGGAAATCGAAAGACATGTTTACAGATCTGACAGCTTTCAAAGGGATTACTATTAGCCAGCTTTTCGGCAGAGACCCAGGGGAGCCTGAATGTATGTGCTTAATATTTTTCTTTTTTTAGAATTTCGCTCGCTTCTATGTGATCTCCATAAAATTTCGATTATCCTAATATGAATTGGGATATAGTTGGTGTAACATCAACAAGTGTTGAGAGGGCAGGAGTTGCTGTTTGTAGATGGTGCAGTTCTGGATTTGGCTTTTGGAAATAAATCATTGGAGAAAGTATTGATAGGGGAGCATTTTTGTGATGATGATCTGACAGCATCTGTTGCGTCCAAACTGTTAATGTTTATGGTCAGAAATTCAAAAATTTAGAAAACAAACATGCTTTAAATTTTTTTTTAAATGCAAGAGTTGCAGAAAATCAAAAGCATATTTATGCTAGATGGAGACCTAGGGAAAATAAATCACACAGATTGGTGATGGTTGATGACACAGGTTGGTGACATACAGTAGATTGGTATTATCAATTCTATGTCATTCATTTTATTTTGGTTTCCATCTCATTAAGGGTGTTCCCTGAATTACATAACAGCTATTTTTTTTGGTGACAAGAAAATTATTGGAACTTTATAAACTTTAATTTCAAAAGGCACACATTAATCAAGGAAATTAATCATGTACTTGTAAAGGATATTCGTGTATGGATAAAATGTTTGCATGCAGTTCTGGGTGTCATGGTACAGGAATTATGAGATGATGATAAAGAAAGTGAAGAGAGTTATTAACATATGTCAATGAATTTTAGAATTTGTGTGTTATAGTTAGGCCAATATTTATTGTCCATTGTTTAAAGATTTTTGGGAAGATCATGGTGAGCTGTGTTCTTGGATCAGCTAGCCTTCTGAAGGTATGACATTGACCTGGCATCAATTAAAAGCAACAACTTCTGATTTGGACAGAATGATGATAACTTGGATATGAGCATCGGGGAAGTGGGTGCAAACATTTCTTGGTGATTCAGGATGTACGTTTGGGGATGTGTTGAAGACGTCCTGGCATGTTGCTGCAGTGTATGGCTAGTTGTCGAAGAAGTGGATGCTTAAAGTAGTGAATCAGCAGTTAATCAAATTAAGTAACAGCTTGATGATCTTGAATCAGACCACCATCAAATGAATTGCTGGCTGATGTTTCTCAAGCTGCATTCAACTAAGGAAGAATATGTTGTTACACTCCTGATTTGTATTTTGTTTTCAGAGGAAAGGCTTTGAGTATGTGTAAGAGGGAACAGCAGATGTTGGTTTACACCAAAGATAGACACAAAATGTTGGAGTAACTCAGCGGATCATTCATTATCTCTGGAGAAAAGGAATAGGTGACATTTCAGGTCAAGACCCTTCATCAGAAGTGGTCTCGACCCAAAACGTCATTTTCTCCAAAGGCTTTGAAGTTTGGTTGATAATTGTTCAATTGATGAGTGAACTGATGTCAATTCATTCAAATCATCTTTATAAGAATGAAATGTGTGTATTTAACCAATATCTGTTTGTATTTCAGCCATGATTGTTGATCAGGAGGAAGAGATTCTTGTAAGTATTTTAATTCTTTTGGTGATCGTTTTCTTGGAATCACTGCAGTATTGTACATTGTCAATGTCTCTGAAAATCCTGATATTAAGCTTTTGATTTTGATATTTCTGAAGAATGATGTAAAACACAGTTTAGCAGGTTTGATTTGGCTTTTCAAAATCCCAGGAGAGAAGAAGAAACCTAAAATAGTACAGAAGGAAAACTAGATTGTTTAAGATTGGTAATGAACAATTTGAACATGTACTGCATGTAATAAGTTCTATATATATACCTTTTATATATGGTTTGCTAATTTATAAACATTGTTACAAAAATAGCTTTTTTTTTTAATAAGGATAAAACAAAGATACTGGATACAACTTCCCTCATAAGGAATTGTGTGCAGTCTGCTGTTAGCATGCTGAGAGATCTTCATCGGAGTTCAAGTCGCAGCACCACACGAGTTGAAATCCTGCTTTCTCTGTTAAGAGAAGATGTTGAATTCAAAGGTTTGTTGTTAATGTCTTTACATTAATCCGTTTTATGTCTAAAATGATAATTAAAATTTTAACAACATTGTCAAAATTTATAATAATGGTAAATAATCGGCACTAACATTGATTACAGGATAAGTTCATACACAGGCAATTAAATGTGGAAGTCTAAAATTTGCTGTCAGAAGTATTATGTTCTTATTTTAGTATATCTGATATTTTTGAAACAACTATCACCTAACCCATAATGGCCATTTGTCCAAATGAGCAATCTAGCAAAAAAAAAAGCAAAACATTAGATGATGACAGAAACATTAGGGATTGCAGTTGCTGGTATCTTGAGCAAAACAAGTGCTGGAGGAACTCAGTGGGCCAGGCAGCATCTGGAGGAAGAAGACAGACAATGTGCGGTGTTCAGTGTATGCAAATGAATACCTATATCAGTAATTAGTTTTGAATCTCAATTTTATTTTTTTGTTTAGCTTCATTCCTGGCATTGATGAAGCAAAGGTTGCACTCCCTTCTGGTGAAACGTGATGAGGAGTCTTTCAGTGCAACTGAGTGGATGCTACGGGAAGCCTCAAATGTTGAAGCCCTTCAGGAAGGTGGCACTTTCAGGTAAACTCAAGGACGCCCCCTGGTCTCAGAAGCCATACAACATTTTTAAAATATGAAATGAATTACTGAAAAAACATATGTAGACTATCATTCCAAAGCAAACAAAAATTGTGTGCTTGTTGGAGAGAGTATCTAAATACACCATTACCAACTTTAATTGCAGCAATGGAATGGAGGTTCATTTAATAATTCATTTAAATTAATGAATTCTTCATATTCAATGTGAATCTGAGGTTAAAAGTAGCTTGGCTAATTGGCACCATTGACCCATTCTTACGTACTAGTGTTTCCATTCAAACACAGCACCTCCCTGGGAGAAATGGATCAATAAATTTACCTCCAGCAGGTACTTTAAAAAAACGTTTCCTGAAATTGCATCATTTAATGTGATGGTCTAGTACCATGTACAATATTATTCCTCATTCTTGCTTAATTTTCATTCCTCTTCATTTCTACTTACCAGCACATTAATTTATTTTGCTGTGCTTATGCAATTTTCATTGTAGAGGTATGTTCAGTTTGAAAGATGCCGGAATGTTTAGAGGATGCTCTTATATGGAATTGTGTTACAAATGTCACAAAATCCAAGCAGATTGAATCAATTTACCAAATGCAATTTCTTGTTTCCTGATTTAATTTTCTATTTACACGCACAATTTTAATTTATTGTGCCAATTTGCATTGGTAGAATAATATTGCTGCCCATCCTTCTTCCATCGTGTACCCTCCTCACCAGCTACCACCAAATAATCTATAGTGTGTTCCTGAAGAGATTGGATTCATCCAACAACAACACTTGATATATCGCATATGTCTTATATTTAATACTCGTCAGGGTTATCTTGGCTTTGGGATTCATACTTTAAAAAAACGTTAATTTTTGCTTCACAGACACACACTTTGGAAGCGAATTCAAACAGTAGTAACACCTCTTCTGGCACAGATAATCTCTGTTATAGACCGAGACTGTAACTTAAATTTGTTACGTGATGATACTCCTTTATTTGTACGAAATCTATGGATGAACATTTTTAATGACGCAAATCTCTTGGAGCTTCCTTACAACAGAACTATCTTCAGGTTAGTATTTATATTGAAAGGAAAGTCAGTATTTCAAAAGGATCAGAATTGATTAAGATTTGTATTTTTCTGTTTCTATTTTATAAATATATGAATTAGGAGCAAGAATAGACTGCTCAACTCCTCAAGCTCAACCACCCCACCTATAACATATTGGAATCTTCCTGCCTTGTTTTTAAAATATTCAAATTCTGCTTCTAATGCTCTCTGCTGGGGAAATAATTGTACTCATAGGCTTCTGAGAAAAAAATCACTTCATCTTTGTCATAAGTAGGCAACCTGTCATTTTATAAAATGAGAGGTTGACTATTTATGACAAAGATAAAGTGTATTTTTACCCCCATAATTGTGTAAATTAGTGTTTTTAGTATATTCAATTGTTTAAGTTTTCTGATTGTACCGTACAGATCTTGATAATTTTCTAACAGTCGTAGACTAAAATCAGGCACGAGTTAATGAGTGGAATAGCTACAGTCACCTCACAGGACATGAATATCATCCAGCGCCAGTGAAAATTAGAATTGACATAAATCAAGAGACATGTTTGAGCTGCTGTATTACATTTTTTAATATAATCCAGAGAAATTGTATTTATTCTTTTGACAGTTTGGAATCTGAAATTGTTGTCCACAATTATATGAAGATGGACGTACTAAATATTGGCAATGAGCTTCCTTTCAGTTGGAGAATAAAGGAGTTTCTGGATGAGCTATGGATTCAAGCCCAATACATGGAAGGTATTAGCAATGGCCTACTCCTGCCGAATGGCCTACTCCTGCACCTATTTTCTATGTTTCTAAGATATTACTTGTTTTATTTCCAAAACCCATAAACAGGACAAGTTGAACCAAAGCTGAATGAAATATTTAACAAAACTGGATTTGGAAAGTACTTTTCAAATGTGAATGAAGAATGGAGACAGAACTTTTTCTTCAGGTACTTGGCTGATTTCCTGCTGATGACAATGAACATCTCAACTGAAGTTGAATTTGAGGTAATTGCGAAAATGTGGTAAAGTGCCGCGTGCTTTTCATTGTATAAAGCAGAGTTCTGTAGAGGGGTCCTGACACAAAACGTCATCTATCCATGTTCTCCAAAGATGCTGAAAAAGTTACTTTTATAACAACTAAACAGGTTCGCTTCTTAATAAACAGACACCACACAAACTGTTTGGTAGACCAGTTCAAATCTTTACTTATTATCGGCCGATGGAAGGGAGCGAGAATTCCAGTCAAGTGACCAATGTAGACACTTAACTGTGCTCTCCACTTCCCTGAACAACAGAATTACATAGCATTATATAGTGTATGTTTGTCACCTTAGCACATTCCACAGACATTAGTCATGGTCAGAGGTACAGGAAAAGGCATCACATCAAAGGCATTTTGTCACATGGTACAAGATATATTAAAAACATTGGCCATTTGGTTTATGACATCTTACTCCAAAGAGATGACTCTAGCTGTTTCTCTCTTCCTCTCTGTCACCTCCTCCCTCATAAACATTGGCCATTTGGTTTACGGCATCTTACTTTTCAAATACATCAAAGAAATGTAGCATCTCTCGTCACCTCCTCCCTCATAAACATAGGACACTTGGTTTACGGCATCTTACTTCAAAGAGATGACTCAGCTCTTTCTCTCTTCCTCTCTGTCACCTCCTCACTTGGGAGACAATGTTATAGTATTTATTATCTCACACACCGCAACCTGAGGCAAGCCTAATTTGACACTAAATATAAGCTGTAAGCTAGCCCAGAAACCTATTTTAATATTTTCTTATTTTTGTAACTTTATTCAGCTTCATCAATGCTGCCTGACCCATGAGTTACTACAGCACGTTGTATATTTTTTTGTAAACCATCATCTGCAGTTCTTTGTTTCTACTTTGTTCACAGGAAGTTGTTCCCCCTCAAATTTCCCCTCATTATCAAAATCGTTATCAAGGTTTATTTTCAGCCCTGGATATGTCAGCAGTGAACTAATTCATGATGTGAGCCTGAGAAATGCTTGTACCCTTTTATTGAACATAATTTGTTATTTACTAATTTGAGGTTTTGTTTTTCATAGTTCCTTCAAGGAGCACTGATCTCCTGCATAAATCAGCTGAAAATAGAACATAATATTGGAGATGAAATGTCTTTGCTTTGGGTGCACGTTGCATATCAACATTTCAAAAACCGTCTGCAGAACTTTTCAAGAATTATTGTAGTGAATCCTTCTGTTCTGACATTGCTACAGAAGATCAAAGATAAAATACAGAAGGCTGAAGACAAAGAGATGGTGAGAATATTGCTGAATATTTTGATTAATTTGCTAAATAATTTGGATATTTTTAGAGCTATTAAGAGAAAAACTTGCATTTAAATAGAACTGTATAATGTTATATAATATTGGGTGTCCTAAATCACAGATTTTTAAAAATCCTCATTTTCTATTCTATAACCAGCTGTTACATTTATCGTAGGCAAAATAAAATGATATTTTACATCAAAGCACCATTCATTCTAGATGCACCATTCATTCTAGATGATATTTTAACAATTTACCACGTCAAAATAATGTATTAATGTACATTAATATGTATTGTAATTGTATTGTACTGGCATTTGATCAAGTCAACTTTATTTGTCACATACACATACAAGATGTGCAGTGAAATGAAAGTGGCAATGCCTGCGGATTGTGCAAAAACTATAGAACAGAATAGAATAGAATCAGTATTTACGTTAGAAAATATTTTTTTGCAAAAGACACAGCACAACAGTAAATTAGTACAGTAAATTAGTCCCTGGTGAGATAGGAGTTTACAGTCCTGATGGCCTGTGGGAAGAAACTCCGTCTCATCCTCTCTGTTTTCACAGCATTACAGCAGAGGCGTTTGCCTGACCATATCAGCTGGAATAGTCCGTTGCTGGGGTGGTAGGTGTCCCCCATAATGTTGCTGGCTCTGGATCTGCACCTCCTGGTGTATAGGTCCTGCAGGGGGGCGTGTGTAGTTCCCATACTCTCTGCAACGCCTTCCTGTCCTGGGCAGAGTTGTTCCCAAACCGGTTTGTGATGTTGGTGGACAAGATGCTTTCTACAGCCCCAGAGTAGAAACACTGAAGGATCCTCAGAGAGACTCTGAATTTCCTCAGCTGCCTGAGGGGGTAAAGGCGCTACCTTGCCTTACTCACCAGTGCGGCAGTGTGTGTTGTCCATGTCAGATCCTCTGTGATGTGGACTCCCAGGTATTTAAAGCAGCTCACCCTATCCACAGTAGTCCCATTTATCTCAAGTGGCGTGTACGTCCTTGGATGTTGTGCTCTTCTAAAGTCCACAATCAGCTCCTTCGTTTTTGTGACATTTGCCATATTTGCCTGGGAACAAGAATTAGCTATAAAAATTTCAAAAGAGAGCTGGGATAATCATTTACTACAGGTGCATAAATGCTCGATCAATGTACGACATACGCTTATCCAATTCAAAACATTACATAGACTATATTATTCAAAAACTAAATTAAATAAAATCTTTCCCAATGTTTCACCAATCTGTGATAAATGTCTGTGTCAAGAAGCTACCATAGCGCATTCTTTTGTTTTTTGTACAAAAATCCAAAAATTCTGGCATGGAATATTTGATATTTTTTCAAAATTAATTAAAATAAAACTGGTACCAAAACCAGAATGGATCATTTTTGGGATATCGGAAGGTATCCCTGAATTAAACGTGTATCAGAAGAATTTACTCAATTACGGGCTAATAATGGGAAAAAAGCTCATACTTAAATTCTGGAAAAATGCGCCTACACCAACAATAAAAATGTGGACATCAAATATGTTTGAAACATTACATCTGGAAGAGATGAGATTCCTCTTAGCAGGTAAAGCAAACCAATTCCAAAAGACGTGGTCTACGTTTATGGACCTATTACAAGCATGAGGTGCAATAGTAATTTTAAAAATAAATAAATAAATAAATGGTATCAGGACCTGGCAATGGGAGGTAAAACAACAAAAACAGACTTGGTTGGTAGTCTTTCTGCGGAGTTTAATGTTATAATAGAGCGATTGTCCTTACTTTCTTTTTCTTTCTTTTCTAGGGTCTACTTTCTTACTTCACTTCCTTCTCTAACTTCTTTTCTAAGGGGCTTTCTTTTCCCAACACTCTCTTGCACTTCACGACTCTTGCGCACCTTCTTTACTTTCCTTACTTCTATCTTTTTCTTAAAACTTTAAAAAAAAATGAAGCGGTACAAAAAATGTATTAAGATATATGTGTTGTGTGTTATTGTAATTTACCGTACTTCTAATAAAAATAATTTAAAAAAAATAAATAAATTGAATATAGACTAAAAATGCTGGAGTAACTCAGCGGGACAGGGAGCATCTCTGGAGAGAAGGAATGGGTGATGTTTCGAGTCAAGACTCTTCAACGGACTGAAGAATGGTCTCGACCTGAAACTCATTCCTTCTCCCCAGAGATGCTGCCTGTCCCGCAGAGTTACTCCAGCATTTTGTGTCTATCCTCATGTTTGGAGGTTGACAAATACTATTTCAAATAGAAGCAAATGTATAAACAAAGAATTATGAAAGAGTAAGCCTGACATCATAGCCATATACGGATAGAGCTATGTATATGGCATGGAAACAGGTTTTTTGGCACAACTTGCACATGCATAACCAAGCTAGTCCCATTTGCCTGTGCCAATATATATGTATCTGTCCAAGTTTATTTTAAATTTTGTAATTACATCCGCCTCTACCACGTCTTCTGACAGCTCAATCCACTTGTGGAAAATGTTGTATCTCAGATAACTTTTAAATGTTTTCCCTCTACCATAAACATACATCTATAGTTTTTGACTCCTGTACCATAGTGAAGAGACTGATTATTCACCTTGTCTATGTCCCTCATGATATGGTATTGCACTATAAGATCATCCCTCAGCTTCCATTGCTGCCAGGATATACGTTTGAGCCCATTCAGCCTCTGGTAGTTTTAAATAAAACTATTTAATGTGGATGAAATGGATAAAGTATTCAAAAATATAATCGGGTTACTGGGTCCTGAGGGCTTAAGTTAGAACCCTAACTTAAACACTTCTAACTTAAACCTTCAGGACACAATAACCTGATTTTATATTTGATTTTTAAAAATCAGTTTCACCCACATTTTAAACAATTTAAATAAAACTACCAGTTGTTCCAGCATCTTAGAGTCATGGAATCACACAACACAGAAATTGGGCCCTTCAACACAACTTGTCCATGCCAACCATGCTGTCTACCTGACCTGCCCCATTTGCCTATGTTTGGCCCATATCTCTCTATACCTTTCCTATCCATGTACCTATCTAAATGTCTTTTAAATGTTGCAATTGTACCCACCCCTACAGCATTCTCTGGAAATTCATTCCATACCCACCAGCCTTTGTGTGCTAATGTAGCTCCTTAGATTCATTTTAAATATTGCCCTTCTCACTTTAAAGCTGTGGCTTTTAGCTTTAGATCCCCTACCCTGGGGGTAAAAACGGGCTATTCACTTTACCAAGCCATTTTGTATCCAGAGACACGAGACTGCTTGGATAGCTCACCTTGGATCCCATGATCCCATGTGATTTAACTAGCCCATGTGGGACCTTGTTAAAGATCTTGCTATCATCCATGTAGATGACGTGTAATACTCTGTGCTCATCGATTTGATAGTTTGCCAGTGTAAGTAAACTGAAAGATTTTCTTTAAGCTTGCTGCCTGGATATTAGTGGTGCTTTTCGTAAAATGAGAATATGAGATTGGAAAAATATTGTGTAATATCCAATATAATTATTTTCAGTATTGAATAATGGTAGAAGTGGTATGCTTTTTACTATTTCTAATGGATTTATTTAACTATTTAAAAAATGTATTCAACTATTAATGTTTGCAATTTTAATACAGGTCATAGATATTTATGCAGCAGCTGCCTGTGTTGATTTGCTGGAATTTGAACACACTAAATTGTCATATCCGGCCTGGCTGCAGATGGTGAACACTCTGCAAATGCCCATTGAGTTGGTCTGCACAGAAGTCTTATCACAATGTGAAGGAAGGAAATCTTCCATTATGCATTATGTCCAGTAAGAATTTTGTGTGTCATTTTTGTATTTATAGGAGGATACTGTTTTTTCATTAATAGAATTTTCAAAGTAAATTAAAGATTTGTAATCATCACGCAAAAGGGTTTGGGTTTGTTATATGTGTTTTGATGTAATATGGCGTTATAAACTTACTCTCAACTCTGAGCAATGAATTTTAAGGTCATAAGAAATAGGAGTAGTATTAGGCCATTCAGCCCATCAAGTTTACTCCAGCATTTAATTATGGCTGGTCTACCTCTCTATCCCAACCCCACTCTCCTGCCTTCACCCCGTAACCTCTGACACCTGTACTAATCAAGAATCTATCCATCTCTGCCTTAAAAATATCCACTGACTTGGCCTCCACAGCCTTCTGTGGCAAATTCCACAGATTCACCCTCAGACTAAAGAGATTTCTCCTCATCTCCTACCTAAAAGAGCGTTCTTTAATTCTGAGGCTATGACCTCTCATCCTAGTCTCTCCCACTAGTGGAAACATCCTCTCCACATCCCACTCTATCCAAGCCTTGCACTATTCTGTGTGTTTCAATGAGGTCCCCCCTCATTCTTCTGAACTTCAGCGAGTACAGGTCCAAGGCCGACAAATGCTCATCATAGGTTAACCTACTCATTTCTGGGATCATTCTTGTAAAACTCCTCTGGACCCTCTCCAGAGCCAGCACATTCTTCCTCAAATATGGTGCCCAAAATTGCTCACACTATTCTAAATGCGACCGCACCAGTGCCTTATAGAGCCTCAACATTACATCCCTGTTTTTATGTACAAGCCATCTTGAAATAAATGCTGCCATTGATATTGCTTTCTTTACTACCGATTCGACTTTTTGGGAATCGTGCACCAGCATTCCCAAGTCGCTTTGTGCCTCCGATTTCTGGATTCTCGCCCCATTTAGAAAATAGTCTAAACCTTTATTCCTACTACCAAAATGCATGACACCACACTTTGCTACACTATATTCCATCTGCCACTTTGCCCATTCTCCCAACCTGCTCAAGTCCTTCTGCAGAGTTCCTGCTTTCTCTACACTAGCTGCCCCTACACCTATTTTCGTATCATCTGCAAACTGCCCCAGCACTGACCCTTGCGGAACTCCACTGGTCAACTGTTTTATTGTCATATGTCCCAGATAGAACAATGAAATTCTTACTTGCTGCAGTACAACAGAATATGTAAACATAACACTGTAAACAATACCAAGCACCTTCGCCCTAGCAATAGCCACTCCATAAACTTCCACCCCTGACTCTTCGGGCACGTTGCTGGTGTCTTCCACTGTGAAGACTAATGCAAAAAAGTTATTGAACTCCTCAGCCATTTCTATATTCCCCATTATCACTTCTCCTGTATCATTCTCCAGTCATCCAACGTCCACCCTTGCCTCTTTCTTGATCTTTATATAACTGAAGAATCTCGTGCTATCCTCTCATATTATTGGCTAGCTTACCTTTGTATTTCATCTTTTCTCATCACTAATCATTGCTATGTTATACACATTTTTGTTCTCATGTCATTGTTAGCAATTTCCTCCTATCATTTATAAGTTTTACCAGATCATAGTTTATTTTCCATTTCATTAGGCAGCTGATCATCTCATTCCTGCTGACAGTTTTGTAATTTCCACTCTAAACAAGGTTAACCTATCCACAGAACATAGAAACATAGAAAATAGGTGCAGGAGGAGGCCATTTGGCCCTTCGAGCCAGCACCGCCATTCATTGTGATCATGGCTGATCGTCCCCTATCAATAACCCGTATCTGCCTTCTCCCCATATCCCTTGACTCCACTAGCCCCTAGAGCTCTATCTAACTCTCTCTTAAATCCATCCAGTGACTTGGCCTCCACTGCCCTCTGTGGCAGGGAATTCCATAAATTCACAACTCTCTGGGTGAAAAAGTTTTTTCTCACCTCAGTCTTAAATGACCTCCCCTTTATTCTAAGACTGTGGCCCCTGGTTCTGGACTCGCCCCACATTGGGAACATTTTTCCTGCATCTAGCTTGTCCAGTCCTTTTATAATTTTATATGTTTCTTTTAGATCCCCCTCATCCTTCTAAACTCCAGTGAATACAAGCCTAGTCTTTTCAATCTTTCCTCATATAGCAGTCCCGCCATCCCAGGGATCAATCTCCATTTCAAATGGGCACTTTACAAGACTCATTAAGTCAGCAGTAAAGTAGTGGTTCTGGCAGGTCAAAATACTCGAAAGAAGAAGCTAAAAGGAAGCATTATTTGGTTGCTGGGAACGAGAGAAGAAAAAGACAATAAATATACAGAGAGACAAGGAAGACAAATATCTTGATCAAAGGGGAGGCAAAATACCCATACAATTAAGCCTAAAGAAGATTCATCTTATATAGGATTATCAAAGCTTAAGATAGATAGATATATCCTGATTGTAAACAACGCACAGGGAGGAGTTATTGTGCAGAGATCAAAGTTATGTTTGGTGGTCTGTAATTGGCTGATGGAGGTAGAAATTATGCAACTAATCTGCAGAACCAATGAAGCCGATTTGAAGATTAACATGCTGGGGGGGATTCCAGGAGCTGCGCAAAGAAACGGTAAATTAATGGAAAGACAATGCCAGGTTCACCTGTAGAAAAGAGGGAATCAAGTTGGCATCTATTGCCAGTCCTATACCAACAATGGTTAAGGAAGTGCCCAGCAAATGACAGCATACTTTTGGCGCAGTATACCAACAGAAGTACGTAAATTACAATGAATACTAGAAAAGTAGATGAGAATAAAAGTCATTTGGCAATAGTCTAGTAGGTTCCAGATGGACAAAACAACAGGAATAGATCAGAGTGCAAAGTTAGAAGGGGAATGGCGGGAAATTCTGTCCATCTTGTATTAAACACAAAACAACTGGAATTGCTGGAATCTCTCCACGGGTCAGACAGGATCTATGGAAGGAGAAACAGAGTGAATATTTCTGGTTGAAGACATTTCAGCAGTGTCCTGATGAAGTCTTTAATCTGAAGTCTAACTCTGTTTCTCTTTCCACTGATACCGCCTGGCCTACTGAATGTTTCCAGACTTTTTTTTTCAATTGGACTTGCACCATGTTTATATTTCAGATCTGGGTGGCGGAGAATATTTTCATTGTCACTTTTCGTGGAGCATCTCATTTTGGGAGTTGATGAAATACATAGTAAATTGCAGAACATGGTTGTAATCTATGCTGTTCGACTTGCAAAGGTACCGTTATGTGTTATGAATCGCTCTTACTGTTTTTATTTACCTATGGTGTTTACTTACGTGCAATTTGACATTATGCAGTAGTCATGATAATTTAACAATCAAGTTTTAAAAAAACAAAGCATTTTTCACATTTTTCACGCTGCTGGTATAATTATGTTTGAATTTAATTTCAAGTAATAAAGGCACAGTATCATTTCAGTGACTAACACAATATTTTTGCATGTCTGAATGGCAATCAGATGTGCTATTTCCATGTCAAATCAGCTGATATTCTTTCATGGCTTAGGACTTTTTAATCAGTAGCATATGAACATGGTTATTTATAAATGTCAGCTTCTGTAAGGCCGGCATTACAATTGTATTTGATTCCATTTTTTACTTTTGCAGAGTCTGAACAGTAACTCTGATTTGAGATTGCAAGATCCCTTTCAGGCTGTGATTACGATCCTAAGGGAATGCAAACGTGATGCAGGATGTCTGTTTTTCAGGTAAGAGAGTTCGTACAATAATTATGAGGGTCGTGTTTTAATTCTACGAGTTACAACGAGCTCATTGTGTCACTCTCACATTTGTAATACATAAATGACCTCTCAAGGTTGTTGATCAGTGAGGGTCTCCGTTGTCGTTGGGGCTGAGCAACGTGGAGCGGCCTCCAGCAGGAACGACCTAGGGCTCCAGTCGCGGAGCTGCGGACCTACTCACCATCGTAGAGCTGGCCGAGTTCGGAGCGGGAGGAGCGGTGGTGGCGCGCTGCTGCGACCGGACCCCCGGAGATTCGGAGGCTTACCGCAGGTCTGGTGGACAGAAACACCGGGAGCCCGCGGGTCCCTGCTGGGGGACCGCTTTTCGGGGCTTCCGCAACGGCGACTTCTCCCGCCCGAGTTGCGGGGTCGAAGAGTACCTGGAGCGGGGCCTTACATCACCGCCCCGCGCGGCTTGGAATGGCTGCGGGACTTTGCTAGCGCACGCCGGGGTCTCCAACAACAAGACCCGGAGTGCGGCCTTGCATCACCCGGCGCGGCGTTAATGGCCGCAGGACAATTACCATCGCCCGCCGGGGGCTTTGACTCTGACATCGGGAGGGGAATGGGGAGTGCAGGGGAGGGATACGTTTTTGCCTTCCATCACAGCGAGGAGGAGATGCGCTGTGATGGATGTCTGTGTAAATTGTGTTGTGTCTTGGGTCTTTTTCTTGTGTGTATGACTGCAGAAAACAACATTTCATTTGAACCTCAATGAGGTTCAAATGACAAATAAAATTGTATTGTATTGTATTGATCCTGAGGGGATACATTTCTCTCTTGAAATCATGTACTGTACAGTACATGCAAAGAATGTGCACTTTGAGGAAATAAATTAATTGCTGGGGGAACTAAGTGGATCAGGTAATGCAGTGGATCAGGTGGCGCAGCGGTAGAGTTGCTGCCTTTCAGCATCAGACACCCGGGTTCGATCCTGACTACGGTCGCTGTCTATATGGAGTTTGTACGTACTTCCTGTGACCTGCGTGGGTTTTCTCTGGGATCTCCAGTTTCCTACCACACTCCAAAGACGTACAGGTTTGTAGGTGTGTGGTTTGTTGGTGTGGACTTGGTGGGCCGAGGGGCCTGTTTCCATTCTGTATCTCTAAACTAAAAATGTCCATGGAGATGAATGGACAATCAATGTGTTGGGTTGAAATTCTGCTTCAAGACTGACACATGGTTTCAACCTGAAACATCCATTTCCTCCCATGGATTCTGAGTTCCTCTGGCAGCTCATATTTTCTGCTCTAGATTCCAACATCTACAGTCTCTTGTGTCCCTATATTTTTAGAGCATTCCCTAAAAATAGCATTCCATCGCGAACCAGGAGATTATTTTGCATTTCAAGCTAATCTTTTTTGCAATTTTCTGATTTCAGGCTGCATACAGAACAATGATAGAAAGCAAATTGTACATATTACTAGGCATAGCGAAAAATACAGGATTTCTTAAGTTATTATCTGAACAGCTGTCAAAAGATCTACATGTAATTTAATTTTACTGTTGAAGGTAGACACAATGCTGGAGTAACTCAGCGGGGACAGGCAGAATCTCTGGAGAGAAGGAATGGGTGACGTTTCGGGTTGAGAGCCATCTTCAGACTTTTTCAGACTATTAATTTTATTGTTGATCTTTTATTGTATTGTAGATACGGTCTGCAAGAATGTTCAGTTTGCTTTGGAGAACTCAACAATCCTGTATTGCTTCCATGCGATCATCTTTACTGCTTAAACTGCATTAAGCAGTGGTTCGCATCAGGAGATGTATACTGCCCATGTTGCCGCACTGCTGTGGCTAATGATTATGTACCAGAGGCGTCCGAAGAAATAAGGTATTCTATAGGTGTTACGAAATTGGTTGATTTCAATTTATTAGAACAAAGAGTAGGGATTACGGGTCTCTTTCAGAATGGCAAGCAGTGACTAGTGGGGTACCGCAAGGCTCGGTGCTGAGATTGCAGCTATTTACAATATACATTAATGATTTAGATGAAGGGATTAAAAGTAACATTAGCAAATTTGCAGATGACACAAACTCGGTGGTAGTGTGAACTGTGAGGAGGATGCTATGAGGATGCAGGTTGACCTGGACAGGTTGGGTCAGTGGGCAGATGCAGTTTAATGTGGATAAATGTGAAGTTATCCACTTTGGTGGTAAGAACAGGAAGGCAGCTTATTATCTGAACGGTGTCAAGTTAGGAAAAGGGGAAGTACAATAAGATCTGGGTGTCATTGTACATCAGTCACTGAAAGTAAACATGCAGGTACAGCAGGCAGTGAAGAAAGCTAATGGCATGTTGACCTTCATAACAAGAGTAGTTGAGTACAGGAGCAAAGAGATCCTTCTGCAGTTATACAGGGCCCTGGTGAGACCACACCTGGAGTATTGTGTGCAGTTTTGGTTTCCAAATTTGTGGAAGGACATTCTTGCTATTGAGGTAGTGCAGCGTAGGTTCACAAGGTTAATTCCCAGGATAGCGGGAATGACATATGTTGAAAGAATGGAACGACTGGAATTTAGAAGGATGAGAGGATATCTTATTGAAACATATAAGATTATTAAGGGATTGGATACGCTAGAGGCAGGAAACGTTCCTGATGTTGGGGGAGTCCAGAACCAGGGGCCACAGTTTAAGATGAATTGGTAGACCATTTAGAACAGAGATGTTTCCAACCACAGAGTTGCTAATCTGCGGAATTCTCTGCATCAGAAGGCAGTGGAGACTGATTCTCTGGGTGCTTTCAAGAGAGAGTTCGATAGTTAAAGATAGCGGAGTCAAGGGATATGGGGTGAAGGCAGGAACGGGGTACTGATTGTGCTTGATCAGCCATGATCACAGTGAATGGCGGTGCTGGCTCGATGGGCCTAATGACCTACTCCTGCACCTATTGTCTTATTGTCTAAATAATGATAGAGCGCAACAAACTTGATCTCGCTAGTAACACAAAATATATTTATTTGCTGAGAGGATTCTTCATAATTCATTTGTTATAAGATTTGTAGTTACTGGTTTGGAATGATAAGCCAGAATCAGATCACAACACAATTGTAGCAAGGGTTGTTTTACTACTTAAGTACTAGCTACATTACTGTTGATTTCTTAATCTTTGGCACTAATGAAAATCACGAACCAGGCCTTACTGATATAAGGTCTTGAAAGCATATTTCCCAGATTGAGTATTATGTGCATATGAAACATTTTAAACATAAAAATAATTTACGAAATTTTATTAATCAAAATTAAAAAATGATTGTTCTTTATTTGAATTTCCCCAAATTCTTGCCACTGCCTTTAGTTTGGTTTAGAGATGGGAATTAGTTGTCAATAGTGAAACTTATTGTTCGCAATAATTTCTTGTTAAAACCAACATTTTGATGAATTCCTTACTTAATATTAGGATCTAAAATGCAAAACTGAGTCCATCAAATGCAGACTTACTGCATGTCTTCAAAATCATTTAGTGTACACTCAATTTCACAAACAATCTGAAAGAAAATAACATTTTTTTTGATTCTTTAAAGTAACTGTGCTATATTGCAGAAGTAGCTGAATATTTACACTGCCATGATTTTTTATTTCTATTACAGTGAAGCTGTTTCAAAAGTAATCCTATTTTGCAAGAGGTGTGATGCATTTTTCATAGCTTTGGTTTCCATGGTCTGCTTCAAAGATAACTCACCACCAACAAAAGAAGTGGTTCACGATCTACTGTCTCTGCTACTTTTTCAAAAAAAGGCAGATCCCAGCGTCTCAGACAAAGGTTAGACTACTTTGAAGGAGTTATGTAATTCCTATTATTTTGGTTAGTGGGGTGGTTGCACAGTCTGTTTAGTCTCCTCACTCCTTGTATCTGGGTGACAAGAGTCCAGGGTGAAAGGAACTTGATAGGAATTAGAGTATGTTTAATATTTTAATATTTGGTTGGATTCAATGTCAGTGCATGGATATCAGCCAGTGGGAAGATGTGGGGTGGTTTGAGGGAGAGCCATCACAAGAGGTGAGTATGTAATCAGATGATCTACCTGATGTAGTTGTACTGAAGGTGATAGTGTTTTTCTTTGCAACTAGCCTATACGTTCTGTGGGCCACACCTGCATGATGGAAAATCATGGCAATGGCATTGAATATTGCTGGATCTGGATTCATTATACCTGTCCAGATGCCTCCATGCATTAGCATGTCAGATTCACATTGGTGACAAATGGGATAAAATAAGTCTGGAAGACATTATTAAGTCGATCAGCATCTATGGGCATATGATACAATAGAACTTTATTTATCCCAGGAGGGAAATTGATTTGCCAACAGTCATAAAACACAAGATACATGAAATTAAAGTGACGAATGGGAAGGATTGGGGATGTTCAAAGATTGGGGGGGGGGGGGGGGGGGGAGCCAAACTATCCCACGAAGAAGGGGGAGGAGTTGTACAGTTTGGTAGCCACAGGGAGGAAGGATCTCCTGGGATGTTTTGTACTGCGTCTTGGTGGAACCAGTCTGTTGCTGAAGGTGCTCCTCAGGTTGACCAGTGTGTCATGGAGAGGCCAAGCTGTATTGTCCAAGATGCTCCGCAGTTTGAGGAGCATCCTCCCCTCCAAGACCACCTCCCATGAATTCATCTGTAGTTTAACTTGGCATCATGTTCTTCATGGGCAATGTGGGCCAAAGGGCTTGTTCCTGTGCCATACTGTCCTATATATGTTCTGTGTTCTATCCACCTAATTTTCTGGGTGATGATTGGATTGAAATGTGGGAATGTGCATCAGAGGTGGAGATGGAGCAGATTATTAAAGGGGAGCTGTTAAAACTATCTCTGCTTTGCTGACCTGGTAGTGTCTGATGCTACAGAATGCAATTGAAATTGAAAGTATTCTGTTACTCAGTAAAGGTGCCCTTCACGTAGAATTAAAGGAAAAAAGTTGGTTAACTGGGCAAAGTTGAATGAGTTGGTTAGCTCTTGGGAAGGTCGTTTTTAAAACTGAGTCCTAACTACTAAAGTTTCTATATTCATTGATTTCAACAACAAAAATTATCAGTTATGCTCTCGATGTACAATGAAAGTATTAAGAAAGATTAATAGTTTCAGTTTAGTTTAATTTATTGTCACGTGTACCAAGGTACAGTGAAAAGCTTTCTTTGCTTGCTAACCAGTCAGCAGAAAGACAATACATGATTACAGTCAATCCACTTACAGTGTATAAATACATAATAAGGGAATAACAAGGTAAAGTCAGCAAAGTCCGATCAAGGAAAGTCCGAGGATCACCAAAGAGGTAGACAGTAGTTCAGCACTGCTCTCTGGTTGTGGTATGATGATTCAGTTGCCTGATAACAGCCGGGAAGAATCTGTTTTGTAGAATTGATGATATGAGTGTTTGTTTCTATGGAGATAATCTAATATTGTTTCTGTCATGGATTCTTCTGGAATGGGAGATCTCCCCATGTGATTTTTTCAAACTGGTTGTGGAACCTTTCATTGCAGGTTTGTTCCCACTTCCTGCTGTGGAGCAGTTGCTTTGGCATTTACCTTAGCAGCTTTCAACTCATTCAGTAGCAGAGAAGCAATTATTTTGGTTGTTGAATGATGCTATCAGTGTTGTAAAACAATACTTAGTACTTAGTCTCACATTTACCTCAAGCATTGCATTGGTTAATTTCCCTTTCTACATCAGTTGCTTTTTCTTTTCCCATAGACTGTTCGTATGCTACGAGACATCTTTCACCATTTGTTGAGGCCGCTGATCAAAATCCTGTTGTCCGTTCCATTGTTCTTAAACTACTGTTGAAATACAGGTACAATCTATTGTTGGTATTAGTATTACTACTGGTTTGTTGTAAAACTAGAAAAAGTTATGAAAAAAGAGCGGTATTAAATGTGAATATTGAACTTCCATTCCAATTATTTCACTACAACTAGAAAAATTAAATGATGGCATGAAGTCTACATGAGAATTGTGAGTTAGTAAAAAAAAGTTGCAATCAGTTTTTTAATTTCATGTATATTTTTAAAAGTACCTCGTAAACTCCAAACAAAATAAATGGGGACATCTCATGACAGGGTTTTTTTAAAAGAAAATCAAGTGCTGTTTACCACCAATATTGCATTGCTTTAATTTAAGAAATAGTGTTTGTTGTGTCTTAATTACAGTAGTGGCCATGTTTTTTTATTTCAGGAATCAGCATCAGATTAACAAATGTTAAGTTTATGCTTTGTGTATAAATCACCAGAGAGAGGAAATTCTTTCTGTTTAATCATATTTCTCTTGATGCAGTCTCACTGGTCAGGATATTTACTACTTCAATAGAGAACATCGGGTTCCAAGGCGATTTTCATGTTAGTCTCGTGGTCTTGTTTAATTTATTTTCATATATTTCACGGATTTCATAGGTTTGATTCTTCTGATATATTGGTTTCTTAAAAGTTTAAGTTGTTCCAGAGAAAATCCACAATGAGTTGGAAGTGATTTGTTTTTGGATTCATCAGTGGTTTGAATGAGTTTATTTCAATATTTGACCAACATTCTTTGAGTTGTGGTCATTCTCATGATGCTCAGTAATGGTGTCTTTATTTTATATTTATTATTGGTATGATGGTTTTAAACTTTGCTTGGTTTGTTAATGATTTTTGTTATGATTTTGTAATGCTTATTATTCTGAGGAATAAGATGTACATATATTAGGAAATATGGTGGTTGATTGGGGATAGTCAGCAGAGCTATGTCCATGGCAGATCATGAATCACAAATTTGAATTGAGTTTTTAGAAGATGTAACCGAACGTCAATGAGGGCAGGGCAGTTGATGTCGATATGCACTTCAGCAAGGCCTTTGATAAGATTTCATTAGGTAGGCTACACTGGAAAATTAGATCACATGGGATCCAAGGAAGCTAATTGAATGCACAATTGGCTGGATAGTAGGAAACAGAAATTGATGTGAGGGGTGTTTGAACTGAGGCCTGAGACTAGTGGTGTACCACGTGTCGGTCCTGGGCCCACTGTTATTTGTCATCTATGCCAATGATTTGGTTGAGTATATACAAAGTATGGTTAATAAGTTTGCAGATGACACTAAAATAGGTGATGTTGTAGACAATGAAGAACATTATCAAGAATTATAGCGGGATCTTGATCAGTTAGGTAAGTGAGCCGAGGAATAACAAATTGAACTTAAATTAAATAAATGCAAGATGTTGTATTTTGTTGGTTAAACCGGGACTTTCACAGTGAACGGTAGGGCCATGGGGAGTAAAACAGAGGGACCAAGAAGTACACGTACATAATTCCCTGAAAGTGGCACCAGAGGTAGATAAGGTGTTGAAGAATATTTTTGGCACTCTGGTCTTCATCAGTGAGTATATTGAGTACAGACATTGGGATATTATGTTGCAATTGTTCAAGACAATGGTGAGGCTGCACTTGGTATATTGTGCTCAGTTTTGGACGCCTTGCTAAAGGAATATACCATTAAACTGGAAAGTGCAGAGAAGATTTTTGAGGGTGTTGCCAGGTTTCAAGGGGCTGAGTTATAGGGAGCAGTTGGGCCAGATAGGACTTTACGCCTTGGAGCGTAGGAGACTGAGGGGTGGTCTTATAGGAGTATAAAAAACATGAGGGGTATAGATAGGGTGAATGCACACAGTTTTTTTCCAAGGGTTGGGGAAATCAAGAATTAGAAGACATAGGTTTAAGGAGAGAAAGGAAATATTTAATTGGAACCTGAGGGTCAGCTTTTTCACACAATGGTGGCATGTCTATTGAATGAGCTGCCAGAGGAAGTAGTCAAGTGCAATAACAACATTTAAAAGGCATTTGGACAGGTACACGGTTAGGAAAGGTTTACAGGATATGGGTCAATCATAGGCAAATGGGAAAAGCTTAAATTGATCCTCGATCAGCATGGACGAGTTATACCAAAAGGCTGGTTTCATGCTCTAAGACGGTGATTCTATAAATTCCAGTTTTCAATATTTCATTAATTTAAAAAAATGTTTATCTTTCAGTTTTGATGACATTAAAAATTACCTGCAGGATTATCTATCTGCATTTCAAAACACAAAAATATTTCAAGAAAGTGAGACTGAACTCTATGCATTGTTTCTGAATTGTTTGGAGGTATGTTTATCCTGTGTCATTGCTACTCATCTTGATTTAGTTACACTATAATACAGCATAAGTTCCCAGCAGTTTCTGGAGTAGAGCCGGTTACATTTTCTGGTTTGCTATGTAAACGATTGATAGCTGCCAATATTTTCTTGATGTCATGATGTATGGTTGATGTTATTGAAGTTATTCCTGTTTTGGACAATACATAATCAATGATTGCACATTATCCCACAATATTCCACAGGTTGCTCCACGGAACAGGCATCCTTTAATAAAAACTGGAAGTTGAACTTTGATTTTTATTATTAACGGTTATGGTCCCACCTAGGCGACTCTTTTGGCGAGTGCCAGAGACTAGTTTTAATGGAATTCACCTACGACACCTGGCGACAACCTACGACAGCACTTACGACAACATCTACCACAACCTATGACAGCATAAATTGTTGCCACTGTCGCCGAAAAATTTTCAACGTGTTGAAAATTTTGCGGCAGTCGCCTGTAGTCATCCAAAAAATCGCCTAAGTGGGACAAAGTTCATGAAAAACACAAAATAATTTCCTATCAGTAAAATAATTTAATTCAAGTAAAATAACTTAAAAAAACTATCTGGTGAGTTGATTTTGTGCTGGTGCTATTTTGACAATTACTTGTTCCTTTGTTACTGAAACTCTAACAGATCCTCATTTATAAACTGATTTAGATTTGTGATTGTGATTTGTACACTTACAAATGTCATAAACACTGAGCAACCTGAGGGATATTGTGCAATATTGTTGTATTGTGCAATACAGGGAGATATTGTGTGAGGAATACCCTCAATAACATCATCGAAAAGCATCAATCAAGAATCATGACATCAAGCAACCTTGGCAGCTATCACCTTAAAACATCGTCTTGTATACCAAACCAGAAAATATAACTCAAAGTATATATCCAGAAATTAGAATTCTCTGCTCAAAATGATGGTGGAGGCCAGATGATTATATATATTTAAGGTACAGATTAATATTTGTAAGATTGAGAAATTAAGGGTTATGGGGGAATGGGCACAGAAAAGGAATTGAGGCTGGGATAGGTTATCCATGATCATGTTGAATGGCAGTGTAGACTTGAGGGACCAGGTGGTCCACCTCTGCTATTACTTTATTTTTCTTGTGTACCATTCTAACATCTCTGTCTTTAGTAACACATGTTGCATTTTCAGGGCTATCATTTAGACATTGTCATTTCTGTGCTGTAACCTGAACAGTTAACTTCAACCATTTGTACGTCAAAGAGAATCTGTGTAACTCTTTCATCCATTCTTTCTTCAATTCTTACTCAGAAAGAATATAGGATACATTCACTTTCTGTAATGTATATATGTAATTAATAAGCCATTTTACTCCATGTTTAGGATTCAATTTACGAAAAATCTCAGTGGTGTACAGTGCAAGAAAAAATTGCATATCTAGCCCAAGAGGGTGAATTCCTTCAGATGTACATTCAACATAAGAGGAAACAGATGACAATAGAAAAGCTACAGATAATTGCCCGGATTCGCCTCTGTTTTGACACTGCTTCCCAGCTACTTTGTGAATCGTGTGACACACTTGGTAATACTGGATTCTATCTTTATTCAATCCATCGTTTGAGAAGAGCATGATCACTTTGCGTACAACTAGATTGGTCAACACACCAGTATTTAAAATTTGCTGATCTACATTCCCAAGAACATTTCCTCTGTACACATGTACACAAACAATATGTGGGATATTTTCAGTTCTGGTCTTTGATTTGACATCATTTAACTGAGCAATAACTAATAATAGTTGTAGGGGCTAGAAAGAGCACACTTCACTTGACTTCATGTCAAAGTATTCAGTGAAATGCTGAATCTCCTTATACTTCTATGAAAGTCGAGGCGCAGCCTTCATGATTACATGTATGTGCTGAGCTCAGGACAGGTCATCAGAGATGTTATCACCCAGTAATTTGAGCTGCTAACTCTTTCCACTGCCAACCCACCAGTCAAAACTGACACATGTATCTGATGCATAACAACGCCAATTTCCATCTATCAACATCTTTAATTAACAATAGAAGTAATTGGTAAGCATAAATGTATTCTTAATTTGGTAGATGGGCCATGTTAACCTTTATTTTTTACTGATTTGTATTTCCAGATCAGGATTCAAAATATGCCCGTGCAAAAAAAACTTTCCTACATTGCATTAAGAGTGTGATTCTCAATCGAGGAAATGATTGGTTCAAGATTTATCTTGTGCGAAAGTTGTGTAGTCTGAATGGAATAGAGTTCGTCCAGGAGCTCATAATGAATGACCAATTTTCATGGATCTTTCCCAAGGAAGTTTTACAAAGGGTACAAATAATAAACTCTTCATTATTGACCCATGGTTGGTTTGGTTTGCAATTGTCTTCTTTGTTTTAGTTGAAATTGTTTCCTTCTCATGCCAGAAAACTTGAGTAAAATTACAAAAATATATATTTTTTCTTAATATGTTGCTTCTGCTAGTATGTTGTAGCCCATTGTACTGCACCTTTAGGATTCTACTCATGAAATATCCTGAAAGAAAGAAAGACATTGCAAGAAATAAATATTTATCTAGCCTAGCCCATGAGGGAGTATTCCCACAGATGTACATTCAACATAAACAGGCTACAATAGAAACATAGAAAATAGGCGCAGGAGTGGGCCCTTCGAGCCTGCACCGCCGTTCAATAAGATCATGGTTGATCATCCAACTCAGTATCCTGTACCTGCCTTCTCTCCATACCCCCTGATCCCATTAGCCACAAGGGCCACATCTAACTCTCTCTTAAATATAGCCAATTAACTGGTCTCAACTACCTTCTGTGGCAGAGAATTCCACAGATTCACCACTCTCTGTGTGAAAAATGTTTTTCTCATCTCGGTCCTGAAAGACTTCCACCTTATCCTTCAACTGTGACCCCGTGTTCTGGACTTCCCCAACAGCAGGAACAATCTTCCTGCATCTAGCCTGTCCAACCCCTTAAGACTTTTGTGAGTTTCTATCAGATCTTCTGAATCTTCTAGGAAAGTAGAAGATCTTCTAAATCTTCTCTCAATCTTCTAAAACCTCAATCTTCTAAATTCTAGCGAGTACAAGCCAAGTCCATCCAGCCTTTCTTCATATGAAAGTTCTGCCATCCCAGGAATCAGTCTGGTGAACCTTCTCTATACTCCCTCCACGGCAAGAATGTCTTTCCTCAGATTAGGAGACCAAAACTGTACACAATACTCCAGGTGTGGTCTCACCAAGGCCCTGTACAACTGCAGCAGGACCTCCGTGCTCCTATACTGAAATCCTTTCGCTATGAATGCTAACGTACTATTCGCTTTCTTCACTGCCTGCTGCACCTGCATGCCTACTTTCAATGACTGGTGTACCATGACACCCAGGTCTTGTTGCATCTCCCCTTTTCCTAATCTGCCACCATTCAGATAATAGTCTACCATCCTGTTCTTGCCACCAAAGTGGGTAACCTCACATTTATCCACATTATACTGCATCTGCTATATCCAAGTCACCTTGCAGCCTCCTAGCATCCTCCTCACAGCTAACACTGCCCCCCAGCTTTGTGTCATCCGCAAATTTGGAGGTTGCATTAAATTCCCTCGTCCAAATCATTAATATATATTGTAAATAGCTGGGGTCCCAGCACTGAGCCTTGCGGTACGCCACTAGTCACTGCCTGCCATTCTGAAAAGGACCAGTTTACTCCTACTCTTTGCTTCCTGTCTGCCAGCCAGTTCTCTATCCACATCAATACTGAACCCTCAATATCGTGTGCTTTAAGTTTGCCTACTAATGCGGCACCTTGTCGAAAGCCTTCTGAAAGTCCGATATAACACATCCACTGGTTCTCCCTTATCCACTCGACTAGTTACATCCTCGAAAATTTCTATAAGATTCGTCAGACATTATTTACCTTTAATAAATCCATGCTGACTTAATCAAAACTTAATATTTGTAAAGTGCATACATCATACCTCTTCCTTGAACTCCTTTGTGGTTTAATTAATTTGCATCAGCTCAGCATTCTGGAGTGGTTCGCATAAGAAAAGATGCTATTGCTATACAGAAAATACATAATTTTATTTAGGTATATATGAAATTTAGCTAGGAAAATTGATTTTCAGAAAACATCCAGACATTAATCATTTCCTCAGATTCTACACAAACACTTCTTTAACCACATAATAGATCTAATAACAGCACATCTGGTGTCAATTGTTAAATTTGAAATACTTTGGACTAAGAGGCGAGGGAAGTTTAAAATTATTTCTTATTTTAACATAGAACGATACAATTAAGCCTATTGAGTACATTTCAGCTCCTAACACCGAAGTTATTATTTCCCTGTTGCCCGACAATTTATTCTTTCCCACATGTCCCTCAAGTCTTCTGTGAATCTTTTGCCCTTACTAACACTAAGGCATATTGTGTAGAGATGATAAATAGCTCAGTGATATAGATAATGTTGCCTTTTTTAAGAGTTTCTGGGCAACCTTTAATTCTCATGGAAATATATCCAGTAACATTCAAAGGCCTTTGAATGAGGTATGAAAATGGAGAAAAAGTAATGGATTATGAAGAAATGTTGCAAAATCTCCTGAAAATTACCTTGCTTTATCTTTTTTTTGTTTTCAGAGAGAGAGTCCTGGACAAATTGATCGTTACATTGCATGTGGCAAAAATTATCAAACGCTTCGTGATGCTTTATTCAAATCCTTTGTTTCGAGTGAGCCTAAAAGTATTGAAGAAGCTAAAAAGGTATGAGCCAAAATACCTAAAAGTAAGTTGGCCTTGAAGCCAGAATATATTTGCATTCAATTGAAGTGAACTAGCCTAATGCTAATTGGAGTTCAACACTGGTGAAGACTAAAGTGCCTGCTCCACATGGGCCGTCACTTACGCGACAGGCCGGTAATGACAGTCTTGCGAGAGTCATGCGCCCGCACAGCAGTCTGGAGCACGTGACGTCATTTGAAGATGGACACAAAATGCAGGAGTAACTCAGCGGGACCGGCAGCATCTCTGGAGAGAAGCAATGGATGATGTTTCGGTTCGAGACTTCTTCAGTCTGAAAGAAGGGTCTTGACCCGAAACGTCATCCATTCGTTCTCTCCAGAGATGCTGCCGGTACCGTTGAGTTACTCCTGCATTTTGTGTCTATCTTCAATTTTCTTGGCCCCGCTCTGGGAGTAGGAGTGGGGGGGGCGGATCCAGATCCGCAACTGCCGTGAGCCCCAGGCTGAGTTGGACGATCGTTTGCCTGCTTCTGCTGCTGTTGGAGGTGAAACGTTGCGTCGCGCCAGGGTCTTGGGCCTGTCCCACGTTGGCCGTCAGTTATGTGACAGGCCGGTGGCGTGCGAAGATTTCTGCAGGACCAAGTCCACACTCCTCCACGCCACTCCACACTCCTCCACATCACTCCATGCGCCCGTCCCCGCGCTACCCACGCTCTAGCAGGTCGCGTAAACAGCGTGCGAAAGACAGCCAAGTGGGACAGGCCCTTAACCTTTAATGAATCATTTCATATGTGTGCAAATTCAGTAGGTAGCTTGCAGATGATACAAAGATGAATGGGAAAGTTACTGAGGAAGAACCAATGAAAGGGATGCTGATAGTTAAATGTGAACAAAGAGATTACTCTATAATGTGGTTGCAATATTAAAAATATGGTATTATTTAAGAGTGATTTGTGAGTGTTCAAGGTATTTTCGTGTAAATCATGGGAAGTTGTCATTTAGTAATTAAAACAAATGAAATGTTAGCTTTTGTTGCAAGAGGGTGGAGTATAAGAGTAAGGAGGTCTTGCTGCATGGTGTGAGCACACATGAGCTATTGTATTTAGTTTTGGACTCCTCAGGTAAGAAATCGTATACATGCCATAGAGGTGTTGCAGCAAAGTTTCTTTAGATGGATTCCTAGTTACGAAGTTGTATTATGAGAAAACGTTGAGTAGAATGTGCCCATAGACGGTGGCGGAGTGGTAGAGTTGCTGCCTTACAGCGAATGCAGCACCGGAGACCCCGGGTTCGATCCCGACTATGGGTGCTATCTGTTTGGAGTTTGTACGTTCTCCCCGTGACCTGCGTGGGTTTTCTCCGAGATCTTCAGTTTCCTCCCACACGCCAAAGACGTACAGGTTTGTAGGTTAATTGGCTTGGTAAATGTAAAAATTGTCCCTAGTGCGTAGGTTAGTGTGCAAGGATCGCTGGTATGCGCGGACCTGGTGGGCCGAAAGGCCTGTTACCGCGCTGTGTCTCTCAACTAAACTAAACTATATTACAAGTAGAAGAGATTACCTCATCAGATTCTGAAATGGCATGAAGGAGTGGATATTTGGACAGTGTATCTTTTGGTGGGGGGGAGGGAATCTAGGAAGGAGAACAGTGGCAGGATTAAGGATTTGCCTTTTAAAATTGTTCTGGCCCAAAGAACTGTGGATCAGAGTAATTAATATATTCAATGCTGAGGTAGATTTTTGGATTACAGAGGAATTGAGAGTAATTAGAATTAGATAGGAAAGCTAGATTTGAGATCAAGGACCAGATTAGCCTTAAACAGCTTCTCCTATTTGCCATGTTACTATGTTTGGAAGGTT
Source organism: Amblyraja radiata (assembly GCF_010909765.2). Taxonomy (NCBI): domain Eukaryota; kingdom Metazoa; phylum Chordata; class Chondrichthyes; order Rajiformes; family Rajidae; genus Amblyraja; species Amblyraja radiata. Next base: position 11,385,500 of record NC_045981.1, on the reverse strand, counting down.
AGGCTGGACAATAGAATTGTCCGAGTTATTTCTGGAGTGTATGTGATTGGTTGTTCTGCTTTGAAGTAATCTTAACCAAAATTATTTTACATTAGGTTTGCAAATGCTCTTCCAAAGAGAAAGGTGCTCATATGACCCTCGCAATATTCCGGGAATTCACTATTCTGTACGCATCAAGCAAACCAAGCGACCATCCAAACAAAGATGTAAGTCTGGATAATGTGGATTGGATATTAAGTAGCTTGAACACAATGTTGCTGTTTTCTGCTTGTAAACTTTTATATTTACAGAGCATGAGTGATAAGGAATGTTTTATAGAACATAGAAGAGTACAGCCTAAGAACATGCCCTTTCCACAATGTTTGTACCGAACAGAAGCAATATCCCTCCATTCCCTGCATATCCAAAAGGATTTGCTTTTTAAAATTGATGCCATGATCATATTGAATGGTGGTGTTGGCTCAAAGGGCTGAATGGCCTACTCCTGCACCTATTTTACTACGTTTCTAAAGTCTCTTAAATGTTACTATCGATCTGCCTCAACCAGCACCTCTAGCAGTGTGTTCCAGGCAATCTCCACCCCGTGTGTGAAAAATATATA